>NC_133808.1:24690000-24755000 GCF_043250625.1 Sebastes fasciatus | reverse complement strand
GACCACTGGGCTCTGCATTTCCCCTTAACGCTACACGGAGCATCTTTCAGCTCAGCTGTTATGGCCCACAACTGTACTGTTTTGGTTCACTCTCACCACTCTCTTCAACTGCGTTTCCAGTTACAGCAGACAGATGTTTTCATCAAAAAAAAGCTCTGATAATCGGCTGCACATGACATGCCAAGCACCAAATAGCAGAAAGTTAGCAATTAGTTGGTGAACTGGTTTCTTCTGGATGTGCAATACAATGCTAACACGTTAACGAAAACATCATAATGAGGCCACGATGTAATAGTAGCTCTAATAGCTTGAGTGGAGTTCTGTCTTCAAGAGGCCAAAAAAACATATTAATCATGCTGTAAGATGGAAAATGGTAAATACAGTGACATCCACATGGCATGAAAGCAACATGGATTTGCAGGATGTTTTGTATTAACAAGATAATGATAATTTGATTCAACATATTTAAACAGCTAACTACATAATTTGGCTTTTTGAGACATGCCTCATTCTGTGTAAACCTCTGCTGCACTAGCAGGGAGCCACACAGTCTTCAGCTAATTCAAATATGATGATTTTGGCATCTTGTCACCAGTAGCTCATTGATTTATCTGATGAACAGACTTTTTTTTTTTACAAAACAACACTTTTCTATATTTTCTATTCAACTTGTACTTTATTTCAAACCTGCATTATTTAGTTGACCTTTTATACACCCTCTTTCTCTCGTTGCCACTATCTCCATTGCCCTGTTTCACTCCCTTGCATGTCTCACTTTATATGTAGTAAAAACAAGGTGATTAATTAGCATGCAGTGGCTGAAACAGAACGTACTCCGATGTTCTGGCAGAGAAAGCTGAACCCCGTGGAGAGTGCCGTATTGATATGTGAACTGGGACCACCCGTAACAAAATTAGAAAGTTATGAAAATTGAGTTATCTCTCAATGACCTATAAATAACTGCGGCATAGTTGTGAGCAT
Source organism: Sebastes fasciatus (assembly GCF_043250625.1). Classification (NCBI taxonomy): domain Eukaryota; kingdom Metazoa; phylum Chordata; class Actinopteri; order Perciformes; family Sebastidae; genus Sebastes; species Sebastes fasciatus. The sequence goes on along the minus strand of NC_133808.1, from coordinate 24,754,019 downwards.
GAGCATTGTGCTGTGCTTTTGTACTGGCTGTTCTCTCTCTCCGTATCTATTTCTCAACCACCTTACACTCTCTTTCTCCCCAACTTCTTCTGTCTGTGTCTCACTCACCCCCAAGTTCTCTCTGGTCTCGTCCCTCTCTCTGCTGGGTGAGTGTGTTTTGTTAGGGAGGGCTGATTCTTCATACTTGGCTGAGGCTTTATGGACAATAAAGATCTGATTTCAAAGTCCGGCAGGGTGTTGGGCCTGGGGTCTTGGCTCACAGCTTTAGTTGCCTGCTGGGAGGAGACACTGCACAGCCCCTAACCAGATGGCCATCAGCCCACATACAGTAGATTCATATTATGCATTATGTGTATTGTTCAAATTCTTGTCTGTGTGCAGCTTCATACTTCACCTCCATGCTGCACTAATCTCCTCAAAATGACTATTAGTGTTATACTACTTTGACATTGAATGTTGTATGTACTGTACTACTGACAGCAAAGAGTATTTCACAAGCTATTTTGTTGCACGAAGGGGTTGATATTCCAGCTGACTCTCAAATGGTGAAGATTCCTTGAATGCACCCAATGGTTGATAATGGTCCAACAACACAGGGCTTTCATCCAGGAGACCGCTATTTGTGTCCCGTGCATTAAGTTTCACTTTCACGTTACAAGCAGCTGTTTGTTTTTCACTTTACAAATATAGTAATTTTAAGTCCAACCTTGTAGTTTTTTCCTAAACTTAACTAAGTGGCTTTGATGCCAAAACCTAAAGTGACCCCAAGGGGCCTGACAAAACGGCAGTAGCCTATGTGAGGAGTTCGGATGAGAAGGTGTTGGTACTAGAGCTATCAAAGTTAACGCAATAATAACGCGTTAATGCAAATTTGTTTTAACGCCACTAATTTCTTTAACGCATTAACGCGACTTGCTATATTTAGGTTGTAGTGGGCTCAGTTTTAAAACTAGAGTGAAAATACTGGCATCATATGAAACTAGAAAACCTAATGAATCCATTGGTATCAACAATGTCAAACTAACTTCCTACTCGTGAAGGAGGCTATATAACGCTCCAAACTTATGATCAATTTTGGCATGGAAAAACTGGCATGGCCATTTTCAAAGGGGTCCCTTGACATCTGACCTCAAGATATGTGAAAGAAAATGGGTTCTATGGGTACCCACGAGTCTCCCCTTTACAGACATGCCCACTTTATGATATCACATGCAGTTTGGGGCAAGTCATAGTCAAGTCAGCACTCTGACACACTGACAGCTGTTGTTGCCTGTTGGGCTGCAGTTTGCCATGTTATGATTTGAGCATATTTTTTTATGCTAAATGCAGTACCTGTGAGGGTTTCTGGACAATATTTGCCATTGTTTTGTGTTGTCAAATCTCTCTTTAAGGTACATTTTGAACAGATAAAAAATGTGTGATTAATTTGGAATTAATCGTGATTCAATATTTTAATCAATTGACAGCCCTAGTTGGTTCAGTGTAATTTGGCTGAGAAGTATTTATGTTTAATGGGCTAAAACCATCAATGTGGTCCTTTAAGTGTTTCTCTCACTTCTCTCTGCCTCCTCTCTCAACAACCCCCGGAGCAAGAGAGTCAGCGTCCTGCTCAAAGACACTTCAGCAGGTCAAATGCAGCCAACACAGGAGCTGGATACCAGAGTTCTCCGGTTCTCTCTGCCCTCCCTCCCTTCCCATGACGCCATGTTGACCTTAAACAGCTTTGTGACCAACTGGAGTCCCCTTAGTTCCCCGACTGTTTCATCTTAATCACATTGCTCAGACTGGAGATGTGTGACGTGTCCTTCCAGCATGTATAATACATCTGTAGGGACTTAGTTCAGTGCTGTAAAGGAAAACGCCCTGATAGATACGGGAGCTTCACTGGGAGCTGCCAACAGTGCATTTCTTAGTCATTACATTAAACTTATGACATTGTTTTGGTTCTGTGAGATGTTTGGTAGTTGAAGAAGAGAAGAATGACGGGTGGAACAGGGATTTACTGGTGACATGACCTGATCTCACAGCATAGCCCGGCCCCTACAGTACATGTCAGACCTTTTTAATATATTCCTAATGTTTCGTTTGGCATCCCTAAACGCCAACATGTTCAGTCAAACACATTTATTTAATTAGACGCTGGTTCACACTGATACGATCTCACACAATCACACCTGGCCTGTCAAGTGTTGCCGTTTCAGTGCGGTAGATGTGTTTGTTTTATCGGCAACATTTCATTCAATTGTAAGCATTTAGTTTCAAGAATGCCCTGGATAATTACATTTAGGGCCAAAGGGCAGTGGAAACCATTTTTATGCCTCTGCGTCGGCGATAGCCGTTGCCGGACGCATTATGTTTTTGGGTTGTCCGTCCGTCCGTTGTAAGTTTGTTCGTATGTTGTGAACGTGACATCTCAGGAACGCCTGAAGGGAATTTCTTCAAATTTGGCACCAACATCTACTTGGATGATCTGATTTAGATCAAGGTGTGACCTCTAGCTCATCTGGCAGAGCGTGTGCCCCATGTAGGTTGAGTCCTTGCCAGTGGCCCGGGTTCCACTCCGGCCTGTGGTTCTTTACTGTGTGTCATCCCCTCTCTCTTACCCCTTTGCAGTCATTATCCAGCTGCTCTACTAAAGCAATAAAAGACCTAAAAAATAATGTTTAAAAAAACAAAAGGTCAAAGGTCAAGGTCACTGTGTCCCCACGTGCGTCCCATTCTCCTGAATGCGATATCTCAGGAGCGTTTTGAGGGAATTTCTTCAAATTTGGCACAAATGACTCAATGATGAGCTGATTCGATTTTGGTGGTCAAAGGTCAAGGTCACTGTGACCCCATAAAACACATTTTTGGCCATAATTCAAGAATTCATATGCTAATTATGATAATAATAATAATGTCTAATATGATAAAATGATGAAGTGATGAAATTTTGGACAGGCATGGATGTAAACCGCAACTTGACTGATTGGCGCAGGCATACAAACGCAGGGCGGTAATTCTCGTTAGTCATGCTAGTGGCATGGCTGTAGAGATGGCAGTGTTGGGGGGTCAGTCCAGCACTTTGGTCCGGAGTGAAATACTTAATCAACTGTTGGATGGATTGCTACAAAATTTTGAACTTTGTGTTTAGTTCTTATTTGCAAATGTTAGCATGCTAAAGTGGTCAACTAAGATGGTGAACATGGTAAATACCTGTCATGTCAGCATTGTCATTGTGAGCATGTTTACCAAAAATCACATTGCATATAGGACCTAAACTACCTGTACCCTGATACTGTATCTTCCTGCACACTAGAAAGTCACAGTGGATCATTATAGAATACTGTTATACACTATTCTGCGTCATACTGTTTTTGTACAATGTATGAGAAGGCTTATCTGTACAGAAAAAAAACACTGAATAAACAATCAGTTGCAATAACTTTTAGTTTCCCCTTGGGTCTGTCACTGATTGAAATGAAAGAGCATTGGTCCGGGGTTATGAAGCGTTCCCTCCCTCCCTCCTCCACCTAGGAAAAGCTAACAGGCCTAACCCCTGTCCTGCCACACCTATCATACGGCTACACACACATTCCCCCTCTCACACTGCTTTCATCTGGGCGTGAAATGGATTCCTACTGTCTGCCAGAATGCACCACCTATCTCTGGATGTGATTCTCTTTCACCCTCCTTCTCTTTTCCTGTCTTTCTTTTTCTGTACCACACATGTGCCCTTTTGTTTCCATAGAAAAAAGAAATGCCTCGCCCGCATTGCAAAGTCTACAAAACACATTCCCTGGCGGTTATTCTCGAAAATAGATTAAAAACAATCCCATTGGGGCTAATATTTTATGTGACAACTTGAATTAGATCGAAATCAGAAACACATGACGATCCTAACCTTTTTAAAAACAAACCACAGTCATCCCTGGAATCGCCAGGAGAAAGGCATGTTCATGAAATTCCTTCATAACTGGCACACACACACACACACATTGGAAGTGTCAGAGAGGTTGTAGTATAAAATATTGATACCTCCCGCTGCCACATGATTTTACATGTCCAGAAGCAGAAAGTCTGTTTTCGGAGAGGAAGGAACTGAAGTTATGCAAAATGATGGTCTTGTTACAGCAAGTAATGAAAGTAAACCCCGTTCCAGGCACATGCCTCTCACTGAGGATGGCTGCAATCTGTCAACAAAAGACACATAATTCGGTGTGATTCAGATATGTCCTGTTTTCTCTCTCACAGGGCTGGGCCGGTGTCAGCTCAGTGACCCTCTCGTAATTGGACACACATTATTTGGATCATAAAAAACACTTGGAATCAACCAGCTGACCCGTTATCTGGAAGAATGAGTCGTAACTCTGCAGAGAGGCGAAGGTATGGAGTTAAACATCCAACTGCTTCCAATGAACCAGGTGCACATCAGTTCTCAGTATAAGGTCTAACTTATGTCACTTGAACTGCCAGAGGAATCTGAATTGTTCAAGTGAATTCTGGCAGAATCTCCCACCGCAGTGCCATATTTGTACACAAGCACCGAGTAGAGGAGAAAACACTTAACTATGCGGTGTCTGTGGCATCCAGGTTTGGCAAGGTTTTATCCAATTGTTTTTAATAAATGCAGAACTTGTAAACTCTTTTCAGAGGATTATTTCATCGCTTTAAACACGAGACCAGAAACAGGTTCACATTCTTAGTTTACACTGTAAATTTACAAGACAAATTCTAGCTCTAGCTCTTCAGCGTTCTTCACATCTGATAGCTTTGTTAGAATTAGGAGTGAATTGTACCGAGCAGCAGCTTATTACATTTACTCAAGAAGTACAACTTGGAGATACTTTCTTGAGCACTTTACTGTATTATATTGTATACTTTTGCTCCTCTGTATTTATTTGACAGCTATATTTATTAGTTTCTTTGCAGATTAAAGGCACCCTGCGGAGATTTTGACTGCTAGTAGCACTATGAAGGAATGTTTTAAAGAGTGGGCCCGTTTTGTTTATCATGCATGTACAATCACCGCACCATGACGCGATATACATCCTGCCAATGGACTCATGCTATTCCACTGATTTACAGGTGCCAGGAAGAAGAAAATTGCAATCCCACGAATATAGATGTTAACAATGCAGGTTACAAAAGTTTCAAAATAAGTGGCTTTGTGAATGTTTGATGAACATTTGCATTCAACATGTTTGTTAGACTTTGCACACAATGTGTTTTGGTGACGCTATAACACTGAATGTTAACAGACACTTTGTTTACAAAACACACAGGGCACCTTTAACATTTACATTCAAAACCTAATATCAGTTAATAAAATATGATGAATTGTTACAGATTGAGCTTCCCAACAGTATATGAATAAGTAGTGAAATTAGCTCCCTCTCAATGAGTTGAAATGCTGTTTACATAAATGTGTTGTAATAGTAAATTCTGTGTTTGCATATTCCCCCTTGTGCCTGCGTGGGTTTTCTCCGGGCGCTCCGGTTTCCTTCCACAGTCCAAAGACAATGCTGACTGTGAGAACTCCTTTATTGATTAAATTAGATTTTTAAAATTTGAACTGAATCTTAACATGATCCTGTGTCAAGCTTTAACAACACCAGTGTCATGACGCCACCAGAGAAACCAATTTAACATCTTCTGTCAAGTTTTAAAACACTTCTTGAGTGTCGGTGTGATGAACTCTCCCAGTAAATTTTCCCAGTAAAGTTAACCATTTGGACTGTGTTATTTTTAATCCAATAGCAGCAATAATTTAGGCAAGTCGGGGGACAGCGTAGACATGTTCTCCAAATGCGTCACATCCATTTGTGAGTAATGATAACATCACCGCTGAACTTTGGATTATTAGATTACATTTGGCCGAAGCGTGATGAGCTGTTATTCCAATACACCGTGTGTTTGTGTGTACATAGATAGATGCGCGTGTACTGGAATATGTTTCCACAGTTGTTTTTGTCTGTATATTTTTTAAATGTCCAGTGTTTGTAGTGCAAATTAAAAAGTGTATTTTTGTCACAACAAGCTGGAACATACAGGTACTTAGTACTTAGTTTTATGATTAATGATGATTAAATGGGTTGATTTAGCCCCATAAATGAATTGTTTCTGTGTATTTTGGGCTGAGGAAATGATGTTGCTTGTTTAAAGGTTTTATTGCAACAACACAAATGTCTTTTCTCAAGAAATGAAAACTGACTCAATTTTTACTCACCCTTTGACTTCCCTCACACAGGGACACACAGCCAGAGTGACTATTCAGTGTGATTCATCAGCATTACCGGCAGAACACTAACTTTATTATAACAGATCTTATCTGCTCTGCCCTGCTCACCATTTGAAAGCTCTGGGTCTTTTTACTCTTTCTTCTTTGTCCAACTCGTGTCCAGAGGGCTTGCGGTGTTGCAACGAGATAGAAGGGGAACCAGCCAGATGGGTAACACACACACACATACAGAAACACACACACACACGCACAGATTGTCTCGGAGATATGGGGTGCAGATGACTTTTGGATCAGCCTTAATACACTACTCTGTGTCTCGCCAGCCACACACAAACACAGAGTTCAACACAGACACAGACGATTCTTTAACAGAAGCACTTTCTGGTATTGACCTTCTTGAACTCCAATATAGTATATGCTCATCACAAAAACAAGTAAAACCTCAATAATTAACACAAGAAAACAAACGTCCAACCCAAACATGTGTTCTGCAAGAACTGCTGAATAAAAGCAAACTCATTTGAACTGTTTCAGACACAGTGCATATGTGAGTTAAAGCTAAATATATCTGAATAAATAGTTTATTTGAATGATAGAAAGTCTGTTTCCAGCTTTTGTGATTCCATCATGGTGCTCTGTACTCACTGAAGACATGTCTTACTCGGATACACAAGTTTAACGCAGACTCTCTGCTGTCACTGCAACATATCCACTGTAACGGCCTGTTTTCACCGTTAAATGTGGGTAAAATTAAGCTCAGCTGTGACTTGAGGCAATGTGAACTATGAGACAAGTCAGTTTGTTTGTATATAGCACCATCTTGTGGGAATTCTTAAAAGCTGTAGACACTTCCTGCAAGCCCAGGAGGAGGAGGAAGATGATGTTACAGTCAGAAATTGAAAAGTAGCAGCCTATTGCTGGAACAACTTTCAATATAGTAACACAACTGTATAAAAAGAGTTAAAGGACAGGGAGAAATGTAATGAATGTTAACCTAATGACACTGTAAGTTCACAAGTAACTAATTCATAATAACACCTGTCTGGTTCTGTGTATTTGGTACTGGCTTTAGTGTATTTTGAAGGACTATTTGAAGAGTAGCTTCATTTGGGGAGGAAATATCATGGTGCAATTTTCTGATATTTTATAAAGGGTTTGCAAATTGTTACTCATGGATTTATCAGTGTTCATCATCATCAATTTAATCATTTGCTAATCCTTTATAGATCAGTTCTAAGCTATTACGAAGAACAACGTTTGCGTTGCCATATTGTGAAAAATCCCTCCCTTTCAGCTCCTTAATTCATAAGGAAAACCCTCTAATGGACAGCTTGCCTTTTGGGAAAAACTAAAAATTATTTATTGACAACTTACTAACACATACAACTGCAGACTGGTGCCTTATTTGATACCATGAGAGCCACACACATGTATTAATGGATTACCAACATTATATTGTTTGTAGCTTTCTGTCATTAATATTTAACACACTTAATAGATCACATTTCTCAGCATTTTGTATTTACTTATTTGCACTGTGGTTATTTGTTATATATTGCATAGTGGTTGAATGGTCTTAATGCAAATATTTGTACATATTTCATATTTCATATTTCTTATATTCTCATTTTCTTTTTTTAATATTAGTACTTACTTATATTTCTTTACATATACTGTGTTTATATTGTAGCATTATGTACATAATCTACATGTTACATACTCCTTTATTTCTATTTACATTTCTTTATGTTTATAGGGAAAGCAACTGAAACACCCCAGTTATGTATTTATTTATTTGATACATCGACATTAATTCACTTTTTTGAGACAAAAAATTATGATATTATCTATTTCGTGCTGCTTATTAAGATGATAGGCCTCGTCTGGATTTCCTTCAGGTCACCTCCTCACCTCCTCTCCACCTGATCTACACCAATCCACAGTGGCACAGCTCAGCCAGTCATAGAGCACATGCTATGCAGCCAGCCTGCAGTATTCGGTTTGACCACAGAGTGGCAGCACATGTAAACACATGTCATCTTCTTACACAACCTCTTACCAAACGCTGAAGGCGAGTTCTATAACTAAATGTTGCAGCCCCTCTTGTCTGCATGGTGCTCCCGTCTCTCTGAAGGTAAGTTCTCTATAATGAAATAAAGACAGGGTGAAGTTTGGTGTAGAGATTTTATTAAGTTTCATTCATACCTATAAGTGTAAAGCCATGTGAGTAGCCTTCACATCCGCTACTTTCATTTTAAAGTTGGCTTGTGTAACTGCTTTCTTGTAATGTGTTAAAGTCTCTTGTCTTTCTGTTGACTGTTTAGATATATTTTCTTTTCTTCTGTACTGTTTTTTGTATGTATTTCATTGTTTTTTATTTGATTGTATTCCACTGTTTGGTTAGTGTTTTCTGCACATTTTGTGTACTTCTTGTTGTTGTTTAACACATGTTGTATTTTTAAAATTCTGTTAGGAAAGGTTAGTTGGTGGGAGGGTCCTTTGTATAATCCTGTGGCTTCTTGACCTCTCCTGACACATTTCTTGTTTGTTTTTTTCATTGACTCGATTTTGTGAAGTTTTATATATGTGCAAATAAATAAAACGTTTTAAAAAAAAGACTTAATAATGTGAAGCACTGTGCATAAAAAGCACTAACTGTGACTTTTCTTGTCTTTTCTGATGACAGGAAGGAGCTGTTACATCAGAAAACAATGAAGTCCATTGCCTGTTTCTCGTCGTCTGTCAGAGCAGCATGTCAGCACACCTCAGCTTGTTTCCCTCTCAGTCGAGGTCTAACTCTTTGCAGTCCAGTGGGCAGATGCCAAACCGTAGTTGCGCAACAACCGTGCGTAACCGGTGTGCGTACTTTCCATAATACGCAGGTGAACACAGCAGCAGCAGTCCAGCAGGTGAGTGCAGCCCATCTCCCTATCCCAGCACCCCTACCTGGAGGAAGAGAGGATGAACTGACTCTGTACAAACTTGGCAGACGCATGCCACCTATAGCAGCCGTAAGACCAGCTCCACACCCATCTCCATACAGCCCCTACACCAAACCACAGAGCAATGCAGCTGCACTAGTCAACATCCAGTCTCTGATTGAAGGAGAGGTGATTCCTGAGCTTTGCTCCAGGCTGGCAGGCTTCCCCAGCAACGATAGGGCAGAGGGACTAGCCACTTTACTCGGAGCATGTGTTGAATTTGGCCTGGCCCACAGAAGCCCTCTAGTCCTCAGACTGATAAATGAGAGCCTGGAGCTCCTCTCCAGCAGGGACGTCGGGGTGGCACAGCTCTGCCACCTGGGCGAGGTGGCGTACGCCCTGGAAGGCCGCCAGTCAGCCGTGGTGCCAGAGGTCCTGGACTCCATAGGTGGTGCTGTAGAAGAGGATGTCGTCTCTCCCAGAGAGGCTGCCAGGATCTACTCCCTGCTGGCTCTGTGTCATGATCCTGACAACCAGCGGCAGAAACTTATGCTGTCCACTTTGCACAGACACACACAGAGGCTGGTCCACCGGCTGAAGGCCAGTCAAGTCAGCGATATACTGCAGTGCCTGTTGGAGTTACAGCAGAGACAGGTAGGTCGAGCGGCCACTGAATGAGATTTCACTTGAACATATCACACCTAAATGTTTGGCTCTGTACTGCAGGTCTCTTAATGTTTTCTGTCTCTTGAAGTGCCACCCTGTAATTGGTGTCTTTACACTGGCAACTTTGGGATATTAATACTGATATTTATTTCACAGGCCATTTCCCTGGTGCTGAGGCTGAGTCATAGAGCATCACGGGTCTTCAAGGCTTTTAGTGATGATGAGGTTATTAAGGTGCTCTCTGCGCTGATGATCCTGGGACAGCATGATGAAGAGCTCCTGGCTGCTATGGAGAAACACCTACCAGGTGTGGTTTACTTTCCTCAAATGGGCTCAGGGAAAGGATGGGAACATTTGAAGTTAATCCTGAAGTTCTGTGCTGTGTGTGTGTCAGGGAGGCTGGGGAAGTGTGATCCGGAGCTGATCAGCACCGTCATGGAGTACTGTCTGCAAATGAGGTGCCGCTCTGAGCCAATCTTTGAGGCTGCTGCTGAGAACTTTGTATGCCATGCTGAGAGGCACACCACCCTTCAGATAGCCAAACAGATAGTTGCCATGGGGAGACTCAACTATCTGCCACAGGTGAGGGCTATTTATAATGTTGCAATGCTGTATCTAAATCAAAAGACTATGAAATAGAATGAGCAGAGTATAAAGCATATAGTCTGTTTCTAATGAATGGCTCCTTTACTCCTCAGTGCTCCAGTGAGATGTTTAAAAAGCTGGAGAGCATTTTGTCAACAAGGTTTTCCCAGTTCCAGCCTCGCTCGCTGATAGAGGTGTTACACGCCTGCATCCACCTGGAACGCTTCCCACGCAACTACATGTCCAAAGTCTTCAGCCCGTACTTCCTACAGAGGCTGCAAGGTATGTAAAACGCTGCTTACTCACAAAATAAAAGCGAACATTATAAGCGCATAAAAGTAGAACAGTTGCATTGGTTTGCATTAGATAGAATAATGTTGTGTGATCGTTATGCCACTCTTTTCATATGCTGCTGTCACTCTTCATGTAGAGCTGTGCTTCAAAGATTTGATAGTATTTGTAGTATTTTGTCAAAGAAAAAAAAGCTGTCATTCAGAAGCTATTAATTCACGGCATGTGGATGCACAACATGTCAGTGTATTTATGTATGTCATAATATGTACAGTATGTAATGTCTGTGATGTAAGCTGTCCTTGTCTGTCCTACAGCACAGGGGGAGCCATTGGACAAGAATGCTCTGGGACAACTCACTCAGATCCATCTCTCCTCCTCATTAGAGTGCACTTACTACTTGGTGAGCATCGCACAGTTTCACACCTTTTATATTATATTATTATAATAATGTTTTTGAAATTTAAATTGTGCGTATAGTACAATTATACTAGTACTATAATAGTTCACTGTGTGCCAGAGTACTTGCAGGAGTTGTGCTAAGTATATTAAGCGATGTCTTGTCCACATCAGGGTCCCAGACTGCCTTACTTCCCCCTTGTGAAGAGGTTTTCCTCTGTGGACCAGGCCTTTGAGACACCTATGGAGAGTCTCCTCTACAAACGGGTCAAAGGGCCGCTCACACAGCTGCTGGGGGGGAAGTTTTACTCCACCAGAATATTCACTCACAGTGGATACACAATAGGTAAGCAGTAACCATAAAGGGGAAATATCAATTTAAACCAAAGGTTAAGTAAGGTACACAACATCAGTGTATCCCATTTAAATTAATCAGCCATGTGGCTCATTTAGTCAGTGGCTAACCTAAAGTGCTTTACTCACGGGCACAATGTTGTTTTGTTTCACTTTTCTGTCCAGATGTGGAAATATGCCTGGATGAGAAGGGATATGTTCTGCCTCTGTCTCAGTGGGATCACACGTACAGGAGGTGAGACACACATTCTGCAGTGCTGTTGGCAAGTGCATTCCCTATTGACACGCCAATCATTTACATTTTGAACCAAATGAATGTGAACAAACCCTGGCCTGTTTAGAGTTTAGAGCAAGTGAGCTGCACGACATTTGCACTTATTCTTAACTGATAATTTGAACTTTTTCCTTCATGTCTTGTGTCATGTGTAGGATGGCACTGTGTTTGGATGGTGAAAACCGTTTCTGTAGCAACACACAGCACCTGTTGGGGAAGGAAGCCACCAAGAGGAGACACCTCCGGAGGATGGGCTATGAGGTGGTGCAGGTATGCCTGAGGAAAAGATATTGTCAAAGTCAAATGTCCGAAAAAAAATATCTGAAAAATGTCCGGAAAAAATGTCCGAAAAAAGAAAAGATCTAAAAAAATGTCCGGAAAAACATATCTGAAAAATGTCTGAAAAAAAGTCTGAAAAAAAATATCTGAAAAATGTCCAAAAAAAAATATCTGAAAAATGTCGGACAAAAAAAGTCTGCAAAAAAATATCTGAAAAAAAAGTCTGCAAAAAAATATCTGAAAAATGTCTGAAAAAAAATATCTGAAAAATGTCGGACAAAAAAAATATCTGCAAAAAAAGTCTGAAAAAAATATCTGAAAAATGTCGGACAAAAAAAGTCTGCAAAAAAATATCTGAAAAAAAATATCTGAAAAATGGCCGAAAAAAAATATCTGAAAAATGTCGGACAAAAAAAGTCTGAAAAGAAATATCTGAAAAATGTCGGACAAAAAAAGTCTGAAAAAAAAGTCTGAAAAAAAATATCTGAAAAATGTCTTAAAAAAATATCTGAAAAATGTCCGAAAAGAAATATCTGAAAAACGTCTTAGAAAAAAGAAAAGATCTAAAAAAATGTCCGAAAAAAAAGTCTGAAAAAAAAGTCTGAAAAAATGTCCAAAAAAAAATATCTGAAAAATGTCGGACAAAAAAAGTCTGCAAAAAAATATCTGAAAAAAAATATCTGAAAAATGTCCGAAAAAAAATATCTGAAAAATGTCGGACAAAAAAAGTCTGAAAAGAAATATCTGAAAAATGTCGGACAAAAAAAGTCTGAAAAAAAAGTCTGGAAAAAAATATCTGAAAAATGTCCGAAAAGAAATATCTGAAAAACGTCTTAGAAAAAAGAAAAGATCTAAAAAAATGTCCGAAAAAAAATATCTGAAAAAAAGTCTGAAAAACAATATCTGAAAAATGGCTGCAAAAAAATGGCTGCAAAAAAAGCCTGAAAAAAAAGTCTTAAAAAACATATCTGAAAAATGTCTGAAAAAAAATATCTGAAAAATGTTGGACAAAAAAAAGTCTGAAAAAAAATATCTGAAAAAAAAGTCTGAAAAAAAAGTCTGAAAAAAAGTCTGAAAAAAAATATCTGAAAAATGTCCGGAAAAAATGTCTGAAAAAAAATATCTGAAAAATATCGGACAAAAAAAGTCTGAAAGAAAATATCTGAAAAAAAAGTCTGAAAAAAAAGTCTGAAAAAAAAGATCTGAAAAATGTCCGGAAAAAATGTCTAAAAAAATGTCCGAAAAAAAAAATCTAAAAAAATGTCCGGAAAAATGTCTGAAAAAATGTCTGAAAAAAAAAAATCTATAAAAAAAATGTCTGAAAAATGTCGGACAAAAAAAGTCTGAAAAGAAATATCTGAAAAATGTCGGACAAAAAAAGTCTGAAAAAAAATATCTGAAAAATGTCTTAAAAAAAATATCTGAAAAATGTCCGAAAAGAAATATCTGAAAAACGTCTTAGAAAAAAGAAAAGATCTAAAAAAATGTCCGAAAAAAAATATCTGAAAAAAAGTCTGAAAAACAATATCTGAAAAATGGCTGCAAAAAAATGGCTGAAAAAAAAGTCTGAAAAAAAAGTCTGAAAAAAAGTCTGAAAAAAAATATCTGAAAAATGTCCGGAAAAAATGGCTGAAAAAAAATATCTGAAAAATATCGGACAAAAAAAGTCTGAAAGAAAATATCTGAAAAAAAAGTCTGAAAAAAAAGTCCGAAAAAAAAGATCTGAAAAATGTCCGGAAAAAATGTCTGAAAAAATGTCCGAAAAAAAAGATCTAAAAAAATGTCCGGAAAAATGTCTGAAAAAATGTCTGAAAAAAAAAAATCTCTAAAAAAATGTCTGAAAAATGTCGGACAAAAAAAGTCTGAAAAAAAAATCTGAAAAAAAGTATCTAAAAAAATGTCCGGAAAAAAATATCTGAAAAATGTTGGACAAAAAAAAGTCTGAAAAAAAAGTCTGAAAAAAAATATCTGAAAAATGTCTTAAAAAAAGATCTGAAAAATGTCCGAAAAAAAATATCTGAAAAATGTCCGGAAAAAATATATCTAAAAAAATGTCCGGAAAAAAATATCTGAAAAAAAGTTTGAAAAAAAATATCTGAAAAATGTCCGGAAAAAATGTTTGAAAAAATGTCAGAAAAAAAAAAAAGATCTAAAAAATGTCCGGAAAAAAAGTCTGAAAAAATGTCCAAAAAAAAAAAAGATCTAAAAAAATGTCTGAAAAATGTCTGAAAAAAAAGATCTGAAAAATGTCCGGAAAAAAAATCTGAAAAAATGTCAGAAAAAAAAAAAGATCTAAAAAATGTCCGGAAAAAAAGTCTGAAAAAAAAAAGATCTGAAAAAAAGTCTGAAATTTTTTTTTCATGATTTGTCTGCAAAAAATGCTATCAATATAAACTTTAACGAGCTCCACTATAAGAAACATCAAAGTCATGGGACAGTTGGCTGTCAATAAAATGCTCAACAAGATCTCTGCTCCTTCTGTGTTCCAGATCCCTTACTTTGAATTTGAGAAGCTGATGACTCAGGAGGAACAGGTCCAATATCTTCACAACAAGATCTTTCCCACCATCTTCAAGTTCATTCACTGATCTTAGTACCCTAACAAGTTCAACCAAAGATTCCTCAGTGACTTTTATTGATTGGTGCTTATGTTGCTGTAAAAATCAACCAACCCCTACAATGACCTGCCTGGACATTTAGGTGAGTGATGCTGCACACTATGTACAATATGAAGAAGATGCTGTAGGGCACGGCAGAAAGGAAATACTTGATATCCAGCTCCAGCATAAATATCCAGCGTTTCTTTTTTGTTTGTTTTCCATATTCCCTTAGTTTTTTTTATGATTTTATGAAACAACCTGCCTTGTTTTGGGCATCAAAGTTAAAAAAAACAATGTCAATTGGTAATTTTACAAGAAAGATTAAACAAATCTTTTTTATCCTCAACATTAAAAACAATGAAGATGACTGAAAATGTACCTTTTAAAGAGTGTCTGTCTTAGCAGCTGAAATATTACTTCCCTGGCCATTTGTGTGACTACATATCTTATATTTGCACCTTATGACCTCAGTTTAGCATCATTTTAATGGCTATTGTTACTGACTTTTGCTCAGGGAGCAAAACTTTAGAAAGATAATACTGTTCATTTTTGTATTCTGCTGTTAATTTATAATGTTAAATGGACGTGATGGTGACTATTTATGTGATTGATTTGAATACAAAATGTGTACGTAATGAGTGGCACAGTGTTGTGGCTTCAACCTTTGTCCTTTGCCCTGTTGTTTCATTGGTACCCAGTTTTCTTTGAGTATAGGGAAAACAATGTGACCCTCATTTACTAGACAAGATGTCTGAGACATTCAAAATGAAATGTGCATGAGATGTACAAATGTATGATATGATATATGTTTTTATTTGATGCTTGAAGATATACCATAAATTGCCCTTTTATCCTTATCCTTTGGACTGGTGGTCGATTCTTCAAAACAGGAAACACTGAGAACATTTGATAAAACATGTACAGTGTCCAAAAAACGCAAAGGGTCTAATAAAAAATGTATCTAACAGATTAGCATTTAACGGTGACTTAATAGCAGTTATGACGATATTCCCCCACTGTACAATTATCTATATTATAATTGGTTGTTATGGATATTAATTTGTTCAGACAAACAAAGAAACCCTGTGAAAAAAATGAAACGTAACTAAACCTGATATGCAAAAAGTAAAATCCAAATATTCTGTAAATGGTTGTATGCAATATGATTGGTGAATGAAGTCAAAGACAACATTTAAATATACTGTCCTTTTATATCTTCATGCATACAACATTCTTGTATCTTCTCTTTAATCTTGTCAGGTTTACAGTACATGCAGTGTAATACTGCATCCAGATGTCATCTAATAGTCTTGCAAAATGTCACACAAATGCGATAAGAAACTAAATCGAGTATATACAGTACATCATGGCCAAGTCACCTGTGGATACATTTTAAATCACTGCTACAGAGTGAAGTTTCCATGTTTCTCATTAACTTGCCATTCAAACCAATCAACTGATGAATTATTTTTGATGCAAATACACTTGCGTCAAAATATTGAATAGGATTCTAATAGGTCGCAATCTTGTTTATTAATGCCCAAATCATTTGGTAACATCTTCATACAACTGAAACATCATTTATAAAATGTTTATGGAGGAGGCTGCCGAGACTAGGAAAGAGAGACACTTGAGTAAAGCAGTTGGGATGGAGTGAACATAGAAAAGAGGAAAGCTGATGGACAATAAGTTTGATTTTAATGAAAATAGTTGTGTGAGATAGATCTCTGGGATGTTGGGTAGATAGTGAGAATTACATCCCTGCTGGTTCCTTTCTGTTCCTCAAATCGTCCCTCTCCTGGTTCTGATGGAACACACAACATGTTAGCCATTTGATTATATCTGACTAATGCAACAAATGGAGGAGGTAACACTGCCAGAACTATTGTAAATGTGTGTGTACAATGTGTGTTTGTGTTCACCTGGTAGAAACAGGTGGCAAGATAACAGTGCGGGGGTGCGCTGTAAGCCCAAGCTCTCCTCTGACAGCTTCCATCATCAGGTTCTGGAGGGTGTTCAACAACACATCTTCACTCATGTCAGCCGGCACACGTTCTGTGTGTGGTGTGTTTTGTGTTTGAGGCCTGTTTCTCGGACATCCCGCAGTCCCCTCACTGTCCACTGTGTTGTGCTGGTCTTTCTGTCCAGCCACTTTTCCTCTCAACAGAACCTGAGGTTGGGGTGGAGGGTGAGAAGATGTAGGACAGGGAGGGGGAGAGAGGAAGGATGGACGTGAAGAGTAGTGAGAGGGTCTAGTTTCTCGTGGCCGGTAGGCGATGGGCTTAAATGCCAATGTATTCAGAGACTGGGTGAAGGCCGGATCATCTAGTACGCCGCTGGAAAAGGAGAGAGGGAGAGAGACGCATTAATACACAATTCCTTGCTACAAAGCTCTTAACCTAACCGTACATTCAACCACTTCCATAAAAGCTAATCCTAAAATCCCATGTAATATCAAACAAGTAAGTTCACTCCGGTGCCTAGGTCAGGGTGGATGTCTTTACTGCATGTCTGTGAGTGTTACCTGAGCAGAGAGTTGAGTACGTGCATTGTGATGTCTCTGTCAGGGCCGTGTGTCGGTGATGGAAGCCCAGCAGGAAAGGAAGTGCTTGAAGAAGTGGTTTCAGGTTGCTGGGGTTTGACTGACTGGAGGCATCTTAGGAAGACAGCACAGATACCAATGTTTCTATTACTACATATAGACTGACGATCGGGCTGTTCTGGATGCTTCTCAGGAGTCACAAACAGAAGTAGGAAGGATATTCTTATATAAAAGGTGTGCATCAAAGTTCTGTCTTTGTGCATGTGATGCTAGGTGTGACTTGTATAAGAATGCTCTACCTATGGTGCTCATCGAACTGGTCGGGGAAGAGTTGAAGGGACTCCAGAAGCCCGTGGGAGTGTGCTGTAACACCCAGATGCAGCAGAGCAGGTTGGGGGGGTTCAGGCCGCCTCCACACTTTTGCTGTTTGTTGCCGGGCACGCCGCTCAGCTCTTGTGTTCTTGGTACATATCATGCCAACTGTTTCACAAATACCACTGGCACAGATAGGAGGAAGAGTCTGGACGGGAGAGAAATTGTGACATAAAGGCAAAGTCAAAATGAAGCAAGGCTTTATAAACACTCAGATGTTCACATTTGTTTTAATGTATGTCTATAAATGAATATTTTTTCATAAGACAAATACAGCAAATGAGGACCACCTTGTATTTCCTGAGTGGTGGCACCTTTCTCACTGGAGCTGCTACAGGTTCCTGTAACAAGACAAATGGTGAATATGTTGAAGAAGACCTGTCAAAAATATCACTTTGAATTTGAGGAAGCACCTTATCTATCGGAACTCCTTGGCTTTCTGTAAGATTTTTATCCGTGATAGTGAATTCATCTCGCTGTCTCTCTTTCTCTTCCTCCCAACGCTGCAAAGCATCATGATACCGAGGCAGTGCGGCTTCCTGCATAATCTGGAGAGGGGTCGAGAGAACACTGTGTGGGTCGTCCATAATTTGCAGAACAAATTA
The DNA here is from genome assembly GCF_043250625.1 of Sebastes fasciatus. Classification (NCBI taxonomy): domain Eukaryota; kingdom Metazoa; phylum Chordata; class Actinopteri; order Perciformes; family Sebastidae; genus Sebastes; species Sebastes fasciatus. The sequence goes on along the minus strand of NC_133808.1, from coordinate 24,735,911 downwards.
ACAAAAAAGATTCTACTCTAGCACTGCTGTGATACCTGACAGATTACATCTAGCTGATAAACGGCAGGGTAGTCAGTAGAGGTGAAGGTAAGGACACAAAGGGCACTTTCCCCTGGACATAGACTACCTCGTTCTGGATGGATCTGTACCACCTGACACAACACAAAACACACACAGACAAATGTGGGAGAATCACCGTTACACAATATATGTATACTATCTATGACAGACAGTCAGACACAAAGAGGGAGGATCTGCTTGTTTCCTCAAAAAGGTGAAATTTACACACATACATCAGACGTTATTCACAGGCTACATGCACACCTTCCTGTACCTGCTGATAGCTCTGCTGGTCCCATGTATAGTGGACAGTGTCTGTATGGGACACATTGGTCAGGAAGAGGGTTCTTGAAGATCGCGAGCACAGACGGATGTCGCCAAGAGAGACACTATCCTCCAACAGGAAAACTACCTACAAACACACACATTGAGGTGAATGCATACAGCCTCAAATGGTCACGGAAACAAAAAAACAGAGGACTTATAAGTAATAAACTGTTGCTATTCAGCAGAATAAATTCAAGTTAAAATATGATTTGAAAAGACAAGAACTGCTCTCACTTGTCCAGGGAAGGGCACTCTCTGGACACAAGGTTCAGATGCCTCAGTGTCACTGCCTTTGAATGGGTTTGTGGAGCCCAGTGTAGGAGAATAAAACCCACATCCCTCAAACCTCACCAGCGTGGAGTCCCCATCCTGGATGTGGATAGGAATATCCATCTGGTGATACACAAAAAACAGGCTTAAAATCACAGAGTGGACATTTAGGTACTAAACAAATGGCATAAATGCTTTGATATGTGTCATTATTCTGAATAAAGTAATGAATGAAAATTCATTAAATTGTTTATCTGTGTATCTACATAAGTATACCAACTTCTGTTGCTGTTTAATAACATGAGTTTCTGTTTCTGCTTAATTTCTAAATTGTTATGAACTTGATTATAACGCTGCAGAGAAAATTTGTACAATGGAGAGAAACATGGTGCCTACAAGACATGCTGTTGTATAAAAGGTTTGAGGGGACAGTGGTAAGAGGGCAACAGAAGGTAGGCTGTACGGCTCAATCCTTACGTGGTACATCTTAGCCTCCAGTGGAGAGAAAATCCATTCCAGCATGGCTGTCTTCCCAGGTAGGACCTCTCCCTCTGGATTGAGGCAGCACAGCACTGGGTGTCTAAAGTTGTCCTCCTGTAGCTGTGACAACACAGCCGTGTCCACCTCGTAACAAACTGGCACTGCACCGCCATTGTGTAGTTGATACACCTGCAGGACAAACAAAGATACACAAATGCCAAGTCACCTGGGTTTTGTCTAGCCTTTTAAAGAAGCTCAGGTTGTAAAGTTAACAGTTACAAGTATTTTTAATAGCGAGGAACACATCTATGTTCCTGATGAAATCCAGTGCTGCAGGTTAAATAACAGGAGAAATCTGTGGAAGCTGTTTCACTGAAGTTCATATATGAAATATTATACTATCAATTAGAGTGCAATACATTTCATCTCACTGTGAATAGGCCACTCCTAATAGGCTTTATGTTGGAGAAATTAAACTAACCTGCCTCGGCGGAGTACAGTCCCCAATAGTTACAGAGGTGAAGACATGTCGCTTTGAGGCAAAATGGAGATAGGGTCTGTCTCTCTCCAGCGTCATCCCCTTTAAGTTCAGCTGCACACAGAACCACAACACATGCACATGAAGTTAACCTAAAATATCTAACAAATATAAAGATTAAACCATATTTAAAAGGGACAATACAGGAATAGTACCATTGAGGTAAAAGCAAATTTTGATTTAACCCGTATAGTCAAGCAAATTTTGTTATTGTGTTGTTAGACTTGAATAAATATGAGCATCATTTAAATGTTTATAAAGTTCTGACTCACCAAGATCTCTCTTCCATAAGAAAGTTTGAATACAACAGGAAGTCGATTCGTCCCAGCGAAGTCATGGCTGCGAAGGACACAATTTGCATTATTTTGGGATCACGTTATTAGTGTAATCTGATTTTAGACAACTCTTATCCTTGCCAATATTAGCAAATTGTCTGATTTATCATTCAGTGTTGCTGTATCCTTTGCAATAATCTCTGACCTGTAGGTAAAGTTTACTGCCTTCTGCTGGCCAGGGAGCAAAGTTCCAGAACGGGGAGAAATGCTGAACACATGGTTGTCTTGAACCTGTCGATGAGATGAAGAGATGTGTGCTTTGTGTTATACTTTGAAATATCAGAATCTCAGTCAAGTTCAATCACATAATTATATTAACAATTCCTTCGTGTTTTTTTTTATAAAGAAAAGACATTCCTGACCTTCATCTGGTACAGTTCAGTGCTGCTAAACTCTCCGGTCTCGACCCAGTACTCCAGCTCTATCTGTTGATCCTCTGGAAACAAGAATGCCCTAATATTGAAGAGAAGGCCAGATTAGTAAAAGATTAGTAAAATATAAGTCTATTCAAATTGTCCCTATCAAGCTCTACTTCACAGTCCGTAGGCGTGTAACCCTAATTTATATCATCAGTAAAATGGTAAAATATTTAGCTGTCTATTATAATGCACTCTATACATACATTGAGCAATTTATGACAAATATAAACAGAATACTAAATGCAATTGTCTTTGTCTTGGATTGACTGTATTCTCTACCGTCTGCTTTTTACTCACCAGTCTACAGGGATGGAGCCCGGGTTGTGAAACATCAACACAAAAGTTGAGGGCTCTGAATTCAGTGGAGTGGCACTGAAGTTGAAATCCGACATGGCTTTGGTGAAGATGGAAGGCGATCTGCTCAGACTAGAGGTAGGAGGAGAAGACAAGGTCATGCACAAACCACATCCTGACAATGTAAATACAGGATATATATATTTTTAAAAAGGATTATTCAAGTATTATTCCATTGTCTTTTTTGTAATAAATAAACAACTTATTACATGAAATCAAACAAAAACGGGATGAAATTCAAAACCTTTACAACTCATAAAATAATCTATCATGGTCTTTAATTGTTTGTTTTTTTCATACAAAATGTGTAATTGAGCATTAATATATTCTTCCCCTAACCTGTGCCTGGTAGGGGTTCTGTTCGTGAGTTCTGCAGGGGTGGGGTTGGATAGCAGGTGCTCATTGAGGCTGTCCAGTGAGAAGAGTTTCCATACGTGCACCTTGCTGAGTCCGCCCACACTGCACACATCAATCACCTGTAGGGTGGGGAACACGCCCTTACCTCGCACTTCACATACTGCTCGGGGAGGGGATAACACAAATCCTGGGGAGAGAGACAGACAGATATAGAAAGGGACAGAGCAGCAAGTAAAAGAAATAAAATGGCAGAATATATTCAGCTTTTTAGTGTTTGTGTTTTCTACCTACCACTGGCATTCAGCATCTGGTAGCTGATGGTCCACAGGTACTGGGCTCGTCTGTGTGGTCTCACAGTGGATTGTAGCAGCATTGTGGAGTGTGAGGCGATGGTTCCCCTCTCACAGTCCAGCTGTAGAGCTAAATGGCCAGAAAGAACACAGCTAGTCTAAAACACTGGTCTAACTGTATCTGTTCTGGTCAGCAACAGGCAGTTTAGTTTCCACCTTCATGTCTGTCATCATTTGGTGATAGTGTTAAGTTTAGTTAGAGCAGGTGAGGTCACAACACTGGTACTGACTTAGCACTGACATTGTTGAAGTTACTTTTCAAACAAACCAATATGGAACCAATTTGAGTTTTATGGTTGAATGGTTCCCCTAATGGAAAATGTTTAATTTACAGCACATTAAATGGTTGATTGGTCACAGTAATGCGAAGGTGCAATTGTTTGATGGGTAGTCAAAACAGAAAAAAAGCACATAGGTTGTGCAGTGATGACTCTTCATTTGCCTTACTGACAATTGCACATGCTAAAATCAAATCCTCTGTTGAGAGCTGATCAATATCATGTAACTGTACCATGTGGCTCAGTTTCGGGGTCATAAGTAAGTTCCTCATCCAGAAGTATCTGCTGTACAGAGAGAGAAAAGGAGACAGAACAGGGGCTGTTGTTCACGAGAGGGAGCTGAATTGACCGATAGCTTCCAACCAGAGTCTCCCCCACATCCACAACTGCTTTCTCTGCCTGGGGAGGAAACAAAGATGCACACACTGCTTTGTTCAATTCATTTTCAGAGTAATTCATGCTCCAACACACTAGTTTCTTGAAAAATCGCATACAGTGCAAGTACATGCACATAAACACACATAAAACAACCCAAACAAAATGACAGTCCCACCTCTATGAAGCCTTTAGAGCCCATCCCGACCACTTTTAGGGTAAGTTGTGACTCGTTACGTCCAGGAGTCTGGATCGGCCAGAAGCTGAGAGTGGGTTTGAGTGTGTATCTTTTTTCTTTGAGTGGGCTGAAGGACCATAGCTGGACCTGTAATGCAGTCACAAAAAACAGTTCAACAAAAGGTAAATAAAGTCAGTTACTAAGAATTTTTTTTTATCAGATGCACAGTCTCTGCTTGCATAAATGTATGTATGATTCTTTCAGTCTCTCACTGAGCTCTCATTGGGATGCAGTTCACCAGCATCTGGTTCAACAAAGATAAGCTCCTGGTCTGGCTCTGGAATGCTCCATTGGAATCTATGATAGAGGACAATCACAGAAAGCCAGGTGTAGACAAGATTAATGATGCTGGGATAAGTCCAGACTGCAAACAATATGCTGAAAAATGTCACAAATACAGCACTGGAATAACAACCATTATGGCAACCAACCGTAGAGGTAGGCGGCTGAGGTTCCTGATGTGGTGGGAGCGCTGCGTCCGTGAGTCCACCGCTGTTGGCTGGAAATAGAAACTGCCGTCTCCTTCCACAGACACACACAGCTTTTCCACCACACTGACAACTGTCAGTTCCTAACAGACACAGAGACAGATGCACAGATAAAATAGCCTGCTAGCAAAGTGTGGTGAGTGCTACAGCTTTTGTCCTCTGTGTTCCCGTGTAGTGTATATAGTACCTTTATGTGTTTAGCTGCATTGAGCTGAAGGTGTAAACCGAACCCCTGTTTGGGACTCTCTTCTGTGGGAGTTGTTCTCAGGGTGAGGATTTGGTGATTCCCAGGTTGGATCAAACCACAGCTCGGCAGGACAGACACAGATTCTGCCAAGGCAGAGTTTGAGCTGTGGTCCAGACAGAAAGTGAGCGGTAGGTCTCCAGAATTCTGGAGGAGCACTGTCCGATAGGAAAGAACACTAAGGGCTGGAAACACCTTGAAAGAACAAAATATTACAGTTACCATTTCTTAGTGAATAGCAGTGTTCCAATGTCTTTTATACTGGTTTCAAAGAAAGGTTTTAGTTTGACAAGGCCTTTATCTTTTGTCTCAGGGGAAATGATAAATCAGCTTAAATACCATCTTAATTTTTTGCTGTTTATTGAGGAGAATGGCAAAACTATAGATAAACGAGAGACTGTAAAAGAGAGAGAAAGACATGCTGTAACATTTCTGTTCTTTCTTGTGCTTTTGTCTCACCACTTGAGGAGGCTTCAGGGAGCAACATGGGATGAAATGTTGTTTTCCTGGCTGAAAGGAGTGGCCTATGACTCTGACAGTCACACACCAGGGTGGGCACAGCAGTCGCTCCTCTATGTGTTTGTCCTGCAGCATCCAGGGAAGTAATAGGGTAAACATACATTTATTGAGACATATTGTAGCATTTATTTTAAAAAAGAATGGCACAGTCGCTTGATACAATGGAATTTTTACTGTAGATTATCCAAAATTACCTTATAGTATGCAAAGCACTCAAGTTGCGCTCCATGCAGAGTATTGAGCTGCTTGGGTTCATAGGTCACTCTGAATGAGGTGGATTTCAGTGGAGCCAGGTCACATGATGAGGGGGAGACAGTGAACGGAGAGTCTCGGGCAGCAGTCCACACCAGGCTGGAGCAGAATCACATGCGATGCAACAGAAACCAGATTGAGCAAGAAAAAAACATAAAACAGACAATCTAGTCAAGTTTTATTTAGAAACAAAAAACGTGTGTATGTAGGGTGAGAAAACACAATCCAGTGCAAGCATGGGTACCTGAGTTTCCCCTTGGTGTGGTTGGTGATGGAGACAGGCAGAGAGGAAGTTGTTGAATTAGACAAAGAGGAGGATATTTTGTGATTAAAGAGTAGCTCACTGGGCACCACAGATACATGTGGGGACAATAAAGAACTGGAAGAGAGGGGATCCATGCACCCCAAGCAGGATTGGTAATATTCCCCAAAGGGAGTTCTCGACACACCAGCACTGTCTGGTCTCTGGTGTGACTGCTAGAAAATGACACAGAGAGAGAGTCAGAGAGACAATACCAAACCTTTACTGTGCCTTTTACTGGTGACATCTGGTGTTCATTAGTGATTTAATGTTTTCTTATAAAAAATCAAGACAAATCTGCGTGTTTCATATCTCTTTGGCACTTTACCTCCTCCACGGGGCAGAGCACTCCCTGTTGGTCCAAGTGTCCATTATGATCTTTCTGCGTAGCACCGAGAGTGTCTGGCGGGTCCTGTCTGCGGTACCAGTGGAGCTTGTAAAGAACCAAGTGCTCAGGTTTCAGTATGGCTGGTTGCTGGAGCTCTGAGCGGCAGGTACCAATCAGGTCAAGGAACATGGGGTCCTAAAGGGGAGAGGATGTAGGTAGATAGAGTGAATATGGATGATGTTTGTGTGTATGCTGTGAGTATGTATGCATCTGCATATTGGCTCTTACCCTGTGCAGTATGAGACATGCCACTCTCCTGTGATGTGCAATAGGCTGCGTGGGCCTATAGACTGCCTTCAGTGTGGTATGGCCATGTGGACATACAGTGCCGCTCACTGGCTGGATGCTGAACACACTGTTCCCACTACTGTCAAGGTCCCATTGGTAGAAAGCCTCAACGGGAGAAGAATTAACCAGCTCTACTGTCTGTACGATCACTCCTGCATCCTCAACACAGCCAAAGTCCACCACAGAGGAGGACAAGGACACTGTGGGACCTAGTTACAAAAAGAAATATTTTTTAAACACACATACAGTACCTAATTTTAGATTCCCTTCCTTTTCGCATTCAAAAAAGTTGAAGAATATGCTAGTGGGGTACACATTTATCTGTATTTCTAAGATTGAAATGCAAACGTGTTTGTGTATGTATGAACCTTTCTGTGTCCCCTACCTACACAGTTTCCAGTGAGTTTGAGTAGAGTTTCATTGAGTGCTCCTCTACATTTTAGAGATAGGTACTCAACAGAGACACTATCCACCAAAGCAGGAGTATAGGTGACTCTAACCCGCAGTGGTCCACCAGGCGCCACCTCACCCCTGGTCACATCACAGCTGAACTCTGACCCCAACAAAGGGACCCCACCAGACAGTCGTGAAAGAGAGAAAGACGCAGTTACCTGGAGGAGAGGAGCAAAAAGAGCGATGAGAGGGAAGGTCACTGAGAGTGTACATTTGCATTTGTGTATCTTTGCATACTACTCACAGGGGAGGGGTTGAAGATGTCAAAGTGTTTCTGCAAACTGTGTCCGACTGCCACAGAGCCAAAGTGCAGCTCCGGACAACACTGTGCTTTTTCATCCTTGGTACTTGGATTTCTCAGCTGAAGACAAGGGTATTTGGCTGAAAAGGAAAGCAGAGGCAAGACAAGAGGAAAGTGAGAGAGTATCGGTTCCTAAAATATTTATCGTCTCCTTTCACAAAGTATGCTAAAATCTATTTAACCACATGTTACTGTATATAAAATTTGTGGATTATTAATCTTATTTTGTCCTGTTTTAGCTGGTAGCTACAGTACCTAGTCCTTGCAGCAGTACAGTGCAGCAGCTTTCTGCCTTGTCCCCTTCTTCTCCAAACCTGCAGTTGGCCTGTTGCTGGTACACCAGCGCCTCTTCTGGTTGGAAGATCACAGTGATGTGACACTCCTGCCCAGGCTTCAACAGGCCTTGCTCAGGGCTTAGCTGGAACGGTGCTGTGCAATCCCACTGGAAGCATGTCTGGAGTATACTGAAGAAGAAAAGCACAAACACACACGTAAGAACATGAACACAAACACTTTAAATTAACATTCATACATTCTGCTTCCTTTACTCCCAGATTATTCATCCCTCCTACTTTTCTGCATTAGTCTAAAAGACACTCATACATACCTGACATTTTTGAGCAGGAAAGTAGTATGTGAGGAGTTTTGAATAGCACAGAGTGGCAGCAGCACAGAGTCAGGCACCTCCAGGACATGGCAGGGAATGGTAGCACGGAGGTATACCTGGAAGCTGCCATCTTTACCTTGAAACTCAATGCTGTCTTCATACTCACACTGTCCCAAGCAGTCAGAAAGACACACAAACAAAGAGATAGAGGACATAAAACAGGAGAAGTAGATCATGTTACATCTCTATTATATGAATGACAATATTTCATCTTTTTAAAGCCATTCACACAACTTTTTCTGCTCAACAAAGAGTACGAAATCATAAATAATAATGGTCTAGAATTGTCTCAGTTCCTTTTTTCCCTCTCCCATCCCAAATCATTTAGACTCACAGTATCTGACCATTTCTAATGGTAAGACTGCAAACTTATGTGTCTAGAAAAGCCCCAGGGCACAATACTTTCAAAATGCTGATAAGATCTCTTAATAGATGCAAGTATGTATAAGATAGTGATGTGTTACCCTCTGGAGTGGTTTAAAGCTGACTGGCATGGAGAAAGAAGTCCCTGGGCTGAGAAGAATTATCTGGGGAATGAAGGTGGTGAAAAACTTGGACACTGGAGGCCTGTGAGGGGGCAAAGATATGATAGCTTGTGGATACTTATCAAATTTATATTGCATTACTTGAAAGTAAAACAATAACCCATAACTTGTGTGTGTTTGAGTGAATACTTGAGCTTATAGGTGTGTATGCATATGTATGTTCATGTGTGTTTTAAAGACCTGACGTGTAGCTTCTGCAGCTTGCTATGGATATTCTTTAGCACTAATGTCTTGGTGTACTCTCCTTGCAGATCCCAGTCCTCCCAGACCAGCTCTGGCTTCAATTCCAACCCTAAGATGCAGCTTCTCTGGCTGGAGGCTTGTCGCTGATACTTTCCACCCCGTTGCCTCTGGTGAATCCCTGGATCCTGCCGGGATCAAAATCAAAATTGAACATTTAGTATTTCATGTTTATTGCAGAGCTTGAACAGCCATACTAGCTGTATCAGAAAAACCCACAATCTCTACAAGTACTGAGCTGTGCAATTTAGACTCAGACGCTTTGTGCTTACATCATGTGGGATAGACCTGTAAGCAGGGAATGAAATTAGCACCCGCCACCTGCCAAATACAGGGTAAATATTGGCTGTGGCAGGTAAAAATGTCAGGTCACCTGCCACCATGGCAGATAGGTAGGTAATAGTTTGCATGCAAAGATTAACTCAGTCAATGCTTTATTGTATTTGCAAAGATATGCGTCCTCTGTGATAAATGCAAATGCAGATCCTACTAATCTGATTTGCATAAAAAAGTAAACTTATTTTTTACTCAGATTTTATGCATATGGCCGTATGGTACGAAGGAAAAGCGGACCACAAGTTGTTAATATCAAATTCCTTCTTACTTTGATATCCTTCCCAACGATGGAGGGCTTATATGGTGCTCCTGAAGCCAAGAGGTCAGGACCCCGAGCCTCAGCTAACATGGCTGCAAAAAGACAGAAGATTCAAGATTCAAGAGTTTTATTTGCCATTTGCACCTATAATAAGTACATTGGAATTCTGAGCAGTTTACACCAAGTCAGCTTTAAGAAAAGAAAAAAGGTAGAAAAGGCCCAAGGTAATTACAGTACAAAATAAGTAGCACATTCAACTACAACACAATAAATAAATACATTATTAAAACATAAAATGCCCTCAGTGTAGTCAATAAATAAACTAAACTACCCTCTGCATAGGAACGATACCCCCAGAATACAAATAAACAGTATATATTATGCTCCATGACCATGTTAAAAGAAATTGTAACTCTCAAAAATATTTAAAAAAATAAATAATTAATATATTTCAGACAATTACACAGTGGAAGGCAGCACATTGCACAGCATTACAGTCCATTCAGTTCAGGTGTACTGTGTGTCAATAATGGTATGGAGGTGAGGTGTGGGGTATTTGTGTCCCTCTTTAATGTCCTTTGCATTTACACCAATGTGGTGTACATTTACAAAGAGGAACGTTTATGTTAACTACCTGGCGTTTACCGTGGTTTTGATGATTTACAATTTCGCACAGTTAGTTAACACATTTATTATTACAGTGTTTTGGAAAAAGACCATAACATAAAAATAAAAATGCTTGCTAAATTAAACAGGTGGCTGGTCTGACAGACTATCCTTACCTTCTTCTTTCAAATGTCCAACAATAGAGCTTGCAAACTACTGCAATTCATCACTTTTTAGGTAATGAAAACACCTCTAATAATAATAACAGTCACCAGAAGTTTGTCAACACACAGCGTTACCACGGCAACAAGCAATTGTTTTAAATCACCATAGTAACTACGGCAGTCGAGGAGAGTCATTTTGCAATTCGCGAACTGGCCTGTTAATTAAACTAGGGAGTGTTTACATATTATGGGAAGGTAATGTACGGGGAACACAAGGGACATGTCCCCACACACTTTTTCAGAAGTCAGTATTGGATCCCTCCGCTTTTTACGGTCCAATTTTTAACGTTATATTAAAAACAGGAGAACTCTACACGCACTAGGACCTCGCGGATACAACGCCCGCTAATGATGTATTGGTCACGAACGAGTCGGCTCTTTAAGCCGGCTCTTTTAAGTGAACGATAAGAGCCGGCTCCTTTTTTTTTTTCTTTTTTTAATTAATTCAAGGCAGAATGACAGGACAATTTTCTCCGCGCCACGGGCACTCCATGCACTGACTGTGACTGAATGTTGTGTTAATGACGTCCGTGAAACCAATCAGGTGATGACAGACAAGGATCATACAATCAAGAGCCGTTTGGGAGCCGAAAGAGCCGGCTCTTCTTTGGTGAGCTGAGCCAAATTATCTGGCTCACTAAAAAGAGCCTGAATTCCCATCACTAGTCCCTGCTCAAGTCCCCTCTCAACTCCTCCCCTTCCGCTCTCCTCGCGTCGTCATTCAAACCCAGGCTCACATCTGCTTCATGAAGCTGTTTCATAAAGACTAAATTTTTTCGACATACCTTACTATGACATTTTTTGGGATACTTTACTATGACTTTTTTTCATGAAAATTAGGACATACTATACTATGACTTTTTTTTCAAAAAGATTTTCGACATACTATACTATGACTTTTTTTCAATTTTTGTTTTACATATTATACTTTCACTTTTTTTCATGACATTTTTCGACATACTATACTATGGATTTTATTAATTAATTTTTCACATACTATACTTTCACTTTTTTTCATGAAATTTTTCGACATACTATACTATGACTTTTTTTTTTTTTTAAATTTCGACATACTATACCATGACTTTTTTTTCAAAAAGATTTTCGACATACTATACTATGACTTTTTTTTCATGAAATTTTTCGACATACTATACTATGTATTTTATTAATTAATTTTTCAACATACTATACTATAACTTTTTTCATGAATTTTTTCGACATTCTATACTACGACCTTTTTTATGAATTTTCTAACACGCTATACTATGACTTTTTTCATGAATTTTTTAACACGCTATACTATGACTTTTTTCATGAATTTTTTAACATGCTATACTATGACTTTTTTTCATAACATTTTTCGACATACTATAATGTAACTTTTTTTTTGACATACTATACTATGACTTTTTTTCATTATTTTTTTCGTTATACTATACTCTGACTTTCATGACTGATGTCTGAATGTCCATGTCTATTACAGACCATATCCTATAATTTCATGAATTTTCAAAAAGTTCATAACAAAGCTAAAGAGGCCAGTGAATTTAAAATATATTGTACACTTTCAATATTCAACAATATTAAACAACGCAGGCGGGAATGAGAAAAAAATATCCTACCTCAGAGCTTTATCACAAAGAAGAGGTCTCAGTTGATCTGTATGACGTTCCTCTTTTTCCCAGATGTCATCCATTGAGGCCGCATATCTACAAATGTGTGACAAATAAAAGCACCTGTCTTAACATGCAACACAACCGACACTTAACTTAAAAAACATACAATAACACATACCATAATGCACTTTCATAGAATTTATAGTTATACGGTTATTATTAACATTGGAGAGTGGAGAATTGTGGGGCTGCACCCTGAGAGTCGAGGAGTCAAATAGTCGTCTCAGTCGTCTTGGAATTTTTTTTTGTCGAGCCGTCATTTTCTTTTTTTTAAAGGCTAGATCTCTGAGGAACTTTGTACTTTTGTAAATAATTTTGTGCTCTTGTAAACAATTTAATCATAAACACATTGGTTGTATAGATATGATGGTGATGGTGATGACACCGCAAAAAAGTGAGCTCTTTCTCTCACTTCTCTTAGCTCCGGTTTCCCATTGAGGAGTCCTGAAGAGCTCTGAATAGAAGCCCTGTCAGACGCCAGAGACAAGGTTGTGAGGCAGATCCACACGTCCATGCTCCAGGCCACAGCCATTGTTTCAGGCATGGACATGCATGTGCACGGAGGAAGTGCTCCACTGGCAGGAAGACTCCAAGCGATACTCAGGGGTTCGTGAAGTGCTGTCAGACGCCAGAGACAAGGTTGCGAGTCTTTGGAATACTGTGTACTGAGGTACCGCTCGCCACAGGCAGATCCTCACGTCCATGCCTGGCGAAACTGCCAGGCATGGACGTGAGGACGGAGCTAGTGTTGCCCTCCCATGTAAGCTCCGGGCCACAGCCATTGTCTCAGAGTCTACCTGCCAGGAATGGACGTGCACGTGCACGGAGGAAGTGCTCCACTGGCAGGTAGACTCCAGGCGATATTCAGGGGTTCAGAGCATTTGTGTTTTTTGTTTTTCTCTCAAATCAAATAAGCTGACACACCGAATATATCTGAATAGTCTACTATGTGTCACAGCTTCATAACTGTCACCAGTGGTGGAATGTAACTAAGTACATTTACTCAATCAATTCTGAGATGTCAGCAGTTCTCACTTTATGCATCATGTAAGCAGCCAGATAACACACAGTATTTAGGCTACAATAGAGGCAGTATTGAGCACGGCACGGAAATGTAACCTGATGCAACAACTTTATCAATTCATTAAAAAAAAAGACAAGTTTGTACTTCAACTTGCAGTTAAACAGTAGGCCTACAGGACTCAATACACATGAATGCATCTTTATTTTTCAAACCATTCATCTCCACAAAAAACACTGATATTGCTTTAAAAGTGAAATATATTAAATTCTATAATGTTAAATTATATTGACAACATAACACGCTTAACATGAGAGCAGTTTACAAAATACAGGGAAAATACCATAACAGTAAATTTAAAATACCTACAGTACGTGCAGCCATTTCTGCGTGTGTGTCTTTAAGTAAATATAACATGCAGTTAATACAAAACAAAGAGCTGAATATTGTACAACAGAAATGATTGACCGTAAAGTCAAAAAAGTAGCCAGAGTAGCATTTTTTCCCGCTGCACCTAATATGCCCTAAAACTTTAACTGGGTGAATATGAATCCATTATTTGTTGTTAAAAATACAAAGATTCAAATATTGGTGGAATATCTGACCAGCATTTGTAACAGACCAGGATGCACTGATAACGATGTAACACTGACGCTCTTTACAACACGAGTCTCCAAGTTAACTTCTCGGTCTCTTCATTCACCATGAAAGTGCTATCATCACCCCAATTCACACAGTTTATGTACATTCAAAGATGCAGTATATTAGTTCATTGCAGATGACAGGACAGGAACATATAGGCTGTTTAAATCACAACTAAATCATGCACAAAAATGCCCATTATAAGAGAGAATCATTTGTTGATTCTGAAGTCATAACTCAAATGGATTACTGACCAAGGATGCATCAATACCGATAACGGACATCTGTGACGATGGGGCCGATCTATTCAATTAAATTCTATATTTATAAACCATATACATTATGTACTGGAATTTTAATTCCCGTTTAAGTTTTGACCAATTCCTTGCTGAAGATTTCTTTTACTAAGTTGCTAGCGTACAATTTATTATTCTAATAATAAATAGCAATTCAGTAAATTTATAACTATGTATTCATTTGTTACCTTTTGTTTTACAAAGTTAGGAAAGCGATGTTTAAGTCAAGCCTGGTGTTTCCTTACACATAACAGAATGATCCCAGTCACTTCCACACAGTGAGGCATACAGCTTATTAATTAAACACTGGTATCAGATCGGTACTCGGTATTGGCCGATACCCAAAGCCCAGGTATTGTTATTGGGACTGGAAAAAGTCAGATCGGTGCATCCCTACTACTGACCATTAACCATTAAATGTCCAAGTACATAAATCTGGTATTATTCTTCTTTGATGTCATCAGTTTTCTTATCCAGCCCAATGTGCAGATGTTGACATACCCTTTTGCTAATTTGGGAGCTCCAGGTACAGATATGGCTCTAAGAGTTGGGCTGTGAAAAGTGAATGATCCTCTTCATGCCACCATGTTTGTGCACCTGATTGTGCATTGTCTTCTCACAAGTGATAAACATTAAAGACGTACAATAAAAGCATGCTGAACTTTATAACTATGGGAAAACCCCACTTTTTGTTCTTGGGCCTCCCTCCTCCAGCTCCTCCTCTGAGTAAGAGCTGTAGTTCCCTGTTGTTGTTCCTCCTCCTCCTCCAGCATGTCTCCTGAAGCCTACAGAGCCTAAAGAGTCCACCCTCAGCGCTTCCATCTCCTCTTTTTCATCCTCTTCATCCCCTTCTATCTCCTCTTCGTCCTCTAGGCCCGAGCTGTGTGAATCACTCTGAGGCTTGGCACTGTGAATATCCGGTCCAGCTCTGTCTTTGTCGGTCAGAGTCTTCGCTTGTTCCTTGACTTTGCGACTTCTCTTCCACTTCATACGTCTGTTCTGGAACCAGATCTTAACCTGGTGAAAATAACAGGAATGATGACAGTTAAACTGTGTGAACATATTTAGTTGTGTGGGGTTCAAGGTGCAAAAAAAGTGTTCTTCTCTTAAAGGAACAGTGTGTAGGATTTCGGGGTATCTATTGGCAGAAATTGAATATAATATTCATAAGTATGTTTTCTTTAGTGCTAAATACCAAAAAAGCAAGCATTTGTCCACTCCGATGTTGATAAGAGTATTAAATACCTGACAAATCTCCCTTTAAGGTACATTTATAATAGATAAAAAATGTTGACAGCCCTAGTTTTTATGTTACCTGAAGGCCACCATAGTTCTCTGACATGATTGTGAAACTGCAGTAACGTGTGCCGCAGAGTGCACAACCGTGGTACCGCCAGACGCCATCTGACTTTCGCTTCTCCTAAAAGTAGGCAAGGCAAAGGTCCTAAAAGATACCACGGTGTTACCGCGGCTCATGTTAATTTGAAATGGCGGAGTGAGCGGAGGGGTGTTCAGATGGTTGCAATCTTCAACCACACCACTAGATGCCACAAAATCCTACACACTGCGCCTTTAAGGGATTTGTTGCTGGGGAGAGGGATAATGTTAAAAAGCAGGACAGGGTAATGGTACCCTGTCTTAAATAAGGATGGTGATAAGCTTAATAACTTGACAGAGACTATAGGAAGGATGTGAATATACTCACACATCAAAATCATGTACCATGTGATACAATAATTCAATACAATACTCTCTGACTCTCTCACCTGAGTCTCCGTCAGCATGAGTGAAGTGGACACCTCAAAGCGTTTAGGCCTGGACAGGTACTTGTTGAGCTTGAACTGGTTTTCTAATTCCAGTAGTTGCTGACTGGTGAAGGCCGTCCTGGGCCTCCGACACTTCCCCAACATCCCTGCCTGGATCGGTGCTGAGAGGGGAAAATGGAGAGGGGTTATTCTGTGCATTTGTCATTATTTACATTTTATCATTTTCATCTATTTCTGTTAGAGCTCAATATTATTATGGATAGTGGGCCTATAATTAAAAGAAGCCTACAGTAAAGACAAAAAGAAAGAAAACATTCATTCAACAGATATTTTTCTAATAAATCTTCAAACGAATCCTCACAAAATCTCCCAGTTTGATTTCCCTTTCACAGTTTGGATCCCAGGCCTACCTACCTACCTACCTACCTGCCTGTATATTTTATTGTTTTCTCTGTCCGTTAACATTTATTGCCGTGATGTGAGGTCGTGGTGAGAGGATATTGCTTTAGAGGGGTAATAAACCATCACCAGAGAGACCATTACCTTAATGAAAACACTGTAAATGTTATCAATTGATTAAGTAGTAGGTCTATTTCAGGTGTTACCTTTACCGTAAATGTTGCATGTGTTTTATGAGATATTGTTCTTAAGAGACAGCATCTCAATGTCAAAACCAATATCAACACACCGGTTGTTAGGAGGCTCTAAAAACATTAATAAATTGGCTGCTGACCTACACCCATTACAAAAAAAACTGAACAAAAAGGTGTCAAAATACATACAGCATCTGTGTACATTAAATAATATTTTAATTTAAGGGAAACAAATGTATGATCCATTTGATTTTAATTAGGTCTAAGATGGATTATATATTTTTTTTCCTGTATTTAAAAACATAATTAATAAGTGAATTAGCCTATATAAGGTATTTATTTTATAAATTATTTGAAATAATAACAAGAAACATTGGCTTCAACAAAAATCTAATTAAAAAAGATACTGTAAAGAAAATATTTACAATTATATAAATATAGTACTTTTTTGTATATTATTTTAATAATTAATTTTAATTACAATTATGCAATTTTAAACAAATTGTTTATTTAAAAAAAAAAAAGCAAGTGAATTAGCCTATAAAAGGTATTTATTTTATAAATTAGATGAAATAACAAGAAACATGACTTCAACAAAAATCTAAATAAAAAAGATGCTGTAAAGAAAATATTTTCAATTATATAAATATAGTACTTTTTTGTATATTATTATATAATAACTAATTTTAATTCTATACATTAAATACAATTATGCAATTTTAAACAAATAATTATCATCATCATTATTACTATAAATATTATTAATATTATTTCTTATTATTTTAAAGCTCAGCAAACTATTGCCTTTGGAGCATCCATGTCATTTATAGATAGATAATATAACATCACGCAGAAGTGAAGTTACAGAGTGCTAAAGTTCTTATATCCTGCATTTGAAAATAAATAAGTGAATTAGCCTATAAAAGGTATTTATTTTATAAATTAGATGAAATAATAATAAACATTGCTTCAACAAAAATCTAAAAGAAGATGCTGTTAAGACAATATCTACAAATATATAGATAGTACTTTTTTATATATATATATATATATATATATACATATATATATACATATATATATATATATATATATATATATATATATATATATATATATATAGTACTTTTTTGTAATAATTATTGTAATAATTTATTATTATTATAATAATTCATTTTAATTTTATATATTAAATATAATTATGCATTTGTATTTATATTTTAAACAAATTATTATCATGATCATTACTATTAATATTATTAATAATATTATTTTTGTATTCTTTTAAAGCTCAGCAAACTATTGCCTTTGGGGCGTGCATGTCATTTTAATGAGGATGTTTAAACTCTCACTCACACATTCAGAGGTATATTTAGATAAAAACATCATGCAGAAGTTCAGTTACAGGAAGTATAAGAATGAAGAAAGTTGAGGTTAGACAGGCAGATCCTCTCACCTCCGTACTCCCCCAGTCTGGGTATCATCATGCCGGCTCTGATCCAGGGCTCCAGCGGCAGCCCCGCTCCCATGACCCCTTTCAGCTGCTCCGGGTAGCCGGGCTGCAGCAGTTGCGCGAAGCCCGGGTACATGAAGGCGGGCTGCTGGCCTCCCAGGGCCGCCAGAGGGTACATGGAGCCCGGGGGCATCCCGAGGAGACCTCCCTGGTGCAGAGCAGCGAGTCCTGACTGCAGGGACAAGCTGAAGAGCTGGGACTTGGACAGGACTCCTGGAGAGAAGTGAGTCTGGTTTGGGTGCAGGGAGGAAGTCTCTGAGCCTCCGGGACTCCTGCTGTAATACAAGCCGTCACTGTCACTGTGCGTCCTCTGCGCCACGTCGTGAGCCAGAAGAGCATCAATGCGAAAGTTTTTAGACTTCTCCATGGTGGCAGTCATTCTGTCCCACGATGAACCTTGAAGGGAAATGTCTCAAATTTCAAAAAGATCTAAAAAGTGAACAGAAAATGCTATATTGTGTCTCCTCTTCCCTCAAGAAGTGTCTTCTTTCTGACCTCCTGCATGGGCCACTTCACTCCAACTCCAACTCCAACAGAGATCTGAGAAACGACTCTCACCCAGCAGAGCTATAAAGTCTGCTCTGCTGTGATTGGCCAGAGCTCTGCAGCACAGGAGGCAGCCAGGGTTTACTCTGTCTTTTAAAAGGTTAATTATAGGCATTGGTGCACCTCCTGTATGTTGAATTATATATATTATAATACAGCAGAGTTTCAAGATTCACTTTATTGTCATTTCACTGAGTATTTGCATACACAGAAGGAAATATGGTTTCTCCCAGCTCCCGTCAGTGCATTAAAAAGGATAGAATAAATAAGTATTAAAATTAACATACCTAAAAATAACAATAGAAGAATAAAATAAGTAAACGTTTCAGACACAATTTCATACAATTTGCAGTCATACAACCAATTTGCAGTCGTGTTTAGCAGTAGAGAAAATTGCATTTATGTCCATAGTAAAGTGCTGTTTTGCATTACTGTTCCAAAAATTGTCTTTGACAAGTTATAATTCTTCTTAAGCATTCAGTATTCATACACAAGAATAAGTGTGTGACTTTCTTTCTTTCTTTTAATCCATCTGTTATCTGTCTGGCAGTTTGACCTCCAGTATCATCCCCCGTCTCAGGTGTGACTTTCTCACACACGCGCATCGATACGAAGGTTTTTAGACTTCTCCATGGTGGTAGTCATTCTGTCCCACGATGAACTTTTTGAAGTGAAATGTCTCAAATTTATAAACGCACAATGAAATATGTAAAAGTTAACAGAAACTGCTATATTGTGTCTCCTCTCTCCTGAAGAAATATTTTCTTTCTGACCTCCTGGGCCACTTCACTCCAACTCCAACTCCAACAGAGAGCTGAGAAACGACTCTCACCCAGCAGCACTATAAAGTCTGCTTTGTTGTGATTGGCCAGAGCTCTGCAGCACAGGAGGCAGCCAGGGTTTACTCTGTCTTTTAAAGGGACTGTTTGTAACTTTCAGAAATGCTTGTTAACAGCGTCACCTTTGGCCGTTAAGTCAACGAAAGTCAGCGTCGGGATCGCACTTGTGCTCGCTCTACATAGACATGAACGAGCATCGCTCAAAACAGTGAGTTAACACACGTCAGCTAAAACCACAATATCACTCTATATTTCAGCTGCTTGGCAGTAATGTTAGCTGACCAGACGAAGGTCTCTCCATGAATCAATGCTGATCTAGTGTTGGCTTTTCGCTGGGCTGAAGCAGGAAGAGAAACGTTATCGCCTCCCGCCCGGAGGGAGACATCGGCACCCGGTCGGAGACGATGACGTTTCTCGCAGCGGAGCCCCGTCATTTCACAAGACACGGGAAACCTCTGTTGGTCTGGAGGAGCTGCAACATTTATTTCTGCACAAACGTCAACTGTACATTCACTAGATATTCTCAGAGCTAAACTAACTCTTCTGCAGTGTGTAGTGTGCGCGCATGAACGTGAGGTGGAGCGAGAACGCGCACGTTGTGTGAGTGAAGACAAGCAGGCAGAGTCTTGTCTGAACAGCGTAGCCACACGCGAGCACGCATGGGACAACGACCCGGTAGATTTATACCTGTAAAAAGTTATAAACAGTCCCTTTAAAGGGTTAATTATATGTTGAATTATATGTTGAATTATATATATTCAATACAGCTAAGTTATAATTCTTCTTAAGCATTCACAATCCTATTCATACACAAGAATAAGTGTGTGTCTTTCTTTCTTTCAGTCTATCGGTTATCTGTCTGGCAGTTTGACCTCCAATATCATCCCCCGTTTCAGGTGTGACTTTCTCACACACTGTCTTGCACACACACATTGTATTATATACACACACACACACACACACACACACACACTTGAGAGCTATATTGCATTAATTACTGTAATCTCACTTTACAGAGCTGACGAAATTCATCACTTTACAACTAAGTCTTCATTAAATTTTATTGGCTGCTAAGGTTGACGGAAACCCAACGGTTGTTATCGGCGGTTGCCGCTATGATTATGGGTCATCACCACACCACGGAGCAGATAAAGAGGCCGTAAACTGACGGAGAGCAAACTCATTTTCTCTGCCTGCAGACGGACACACAGTATGGACAGGTGACACAACATCCGATAGCGATTGTCTGGCGTTTGCTCCATCACTATACACATTATAATGAGCTTCAGACATGTGCATATAGTAGCCCATAACTTGATGAAACTGTACATTCAGTTTTGCAGAAGACATCTTCCTGTCAACCTAAGCTGAGCGATGCCTCAATAAGGCTTCAGGTGGACCTATACAGTTTGACTGGCAGCGTCCAAACTGCATCTATCTGCCCCAGTTTAACCAGTGGTGATTTCCTGCTGGTTTATACAGGACTGATAAGAGACAGTCAGAGGCCTGGGAAAACAAACCGCTCTCACGTCAAAGACAAACACACCAACACCTGCTCAACTACCCAACAACATATAAACTTAACGACGGCCTACGGATGTGTGTGCAGGCATGTGTGTGTACGTGAAATGTATCCCGAGTATTATTATTATATGACATCGAGATTGTTCAGAAATCAAAGTTCTCCAAGTCGCAGAATAGATATTAGATAGAATTGCTGTAACGGCATGATGTAGCATGATCAGCATTTGTAGACAAGTAGACTTTAAGAGTTTTATGAACTCCTAAGTGCTGATTTGACCAACGATAACGACACTTTGATGTTACATGTTTAAAGTCATCTCCCAGGAGACACACGTTAATAATTTACAAGTCCAGTCATCAATCATTACTAAGAACAATGGTGGAAGAAGTACTCAAATCCTTTACTAGAGTAAAAGTAGAAATACCATAATCTAAAAACACTCCATTATAATTAAAAGTCATGAATTCAAAATGTTACTACTAAGTAAAAGTACAGAAGTATTATAAGCAAAATGTACTTACTATAGTAAGACAAGTAAAAGTACTCAGTATGCAGAATGGCACCAGTGTCACCTGGGATCAACTCCAGCCCCCCTGCGACCCTGAATAGGATAAGCGGTTACAGATAATGGATGGATGGATGTTTTTATCACTAATAAATGAGAATAGTTTAATGTTGCAGTTCATTAACTTGGAGCCAATTTGAGATGCTTTGTATACCACTGGGTAGATTAGTAGCACTGCATCATTTCATACAAGCATTGCATGTTTTTATGAGAAAAGTAACTATGAGTGTCAGATAAATGTAGTGGAATAAAAAGTACAATATTTGCCTCTGAAGTGTAGTGGGGTAGAAGTAAAGTATGTCAAAATTGTACTGAAGTGCAGAACTGAGTAAATGTACTTAGTTATATTCCACCACTGACTAAGAATCACATAGACCACAGTAGAGTCAAAAAGAAAAGCTATATAGAAGACATGGCTGCAGAAAGGGGTCAGACTGGATACTTTGCAAAAACACATTTGTCATTTGTCAATCTGGTAATGTTATTATGCTGCTGTTGACATCTGTGAAATATATATTATACAATATATGAAAACAATGCATTGCTTACTAAACAAAAAACAATGAGAAAATCTGCTTTGATCTGTCATTACACGGTGAAAGTCACTTTTGATTTACAAAGTCCATAAAGAAGCTTATACCTATGAAGCATACCAGTTTTTAACTAGAAAGTGTTTCCCAAACTTTTCTGGGTACCCACTTTTAAAAAAATGACCAAACATTGTGACCCAATTCACAATAGTCTACAAATTTAATTTGTGCATAAATAAACGTTCCTGACCATTTTTACCTCCATTTCCGCATCACCTTACATTACCATGAATAGGTAAATCCGCCATGTCCAAGAGATACGTTTGATAAATCAAATAAATGTATTTAGGCGGAATTAACATTCTTTTGTTTCTTTCCTCTCATCAGTAAAACAAACACGATGTACGCTAGCCTTTCATATTATTTAAGGAAAAATGAATGCTTTATTCGTTAGCGATCAGGCCATGTGTTTCCATGCCCTTGATAGTCAGACAGGTCACAGGGATGTGTGAACAACCAGGTGAGGACTGAGGTTGTAAAAAGTCAGCTGTAAAATAATTAATACTCTGTGATCTGTTCTCCGTTAGATAAAGGAAGACGTATCTCACCGCTTAATAACGTTTGTACAGCATATCTTGATAACCCGGCACAAATATCACATCGTTTGAGATAAGGTTCCGCGGATATAAAAGAAACAGCATTTGGAGTTTCACACCACTGAGAGATATTATGTTTGGTAATAATATATTGGAATTGTGATTTATGGTTATTACATTGCCATGTTAACAACCCTTAACAAAAGAGTCGTTGTATTCACATAACCCATGCACATAGCTTTTATCTATTCACAAATAGATAGCAGTCATAACGTGATACTTTGTACAGTAATATACTCCAGTCTGAGGATGAAACGATCAGTAGGAAGAGGTCAACATATCTATATACGTATGTCTGATTAAAATGGAAACAATATTCATCAATGGCATTCCTTCATCTACAGCAGCGCTTATTAAACCAGACATCAGGAGTCAGGGCCTTTTTAACTAATATGTTTAAGTAAATCAACTATATTGTGGTTATTTGCGGTCTGAATGTTTTTGCCAGGTGCCTGGTGGTCCATATTATTCATGTTCATATTGAAATCAATACGATCCATTGATTTAATCTATTAAATTGATTTACAATCTAATACATTATAGAATATGTGATTTATAGATGGCTTAAACCAAGTCAAACGCTGTGACGGCAGTTACTGTCGCTCTGCTCATGAGCTAGTTACGTTAGCTTTAGCAGGAGTTTAGCAAGGTTTTTATTCTTCATCTTCTTCATCTACTCGTCAACCTTGAGACCTCAAAAATAGGGAGGATTTCAAAACCAAACTGGGGGTCTGGGGGTCATTTTTAGACTTTATTTCTTGCAATCAGGTGGCTTTTTATAAATGAAAATAAAAAGATAAGTGCACTGCAACAGCAATTTTTTGTTAAATAGGCCTACTTTTAATTTAATCTTTAATTTTACTTTCAATTCTCATGAAAGAAAACTGAATAATTCACCCCTCTGGCGTGAACTTGTGTAAATCTCTGGTATAAACTAGGCTAATATTCATCAGTTTTCATTCATTCATTCATTTTCTGTGGCAGACGGCTTGTAGATTACCAAACCAGATTGCAGTCAGACCTACTGCAGCCTGGGCACCAATATAAAGTCTAAATGCAGGACAAAAGTTCAGGTTATATTTCTTTCTTTCTTTTCTTTTCTTTTTTTTTTTTTACACCGAGCATTGACAAGTATTTGAATTTTGGTTTGAATGAAATTACAAAAAAAAAAAAATCCCACTAAATGTTAATTAAAATAATCTTTTACGATTTGAGCACTCAGGCTACTCTATTTTTTTGAAGATGCACACCTCTACAGTCAGGAAAGAACTCAAACACATATTTGCTTGCACACATAGACAGACAAGAGCAACAATGCAAAATAGACACAAGAGCAAGTCTGGGAGACACAGAGCAGCTACTCAGGCCAAAGCTCCTCTCTACCCCTCCGCTGTAAAAGAACCATTCATGTTGCTTCTATTCATACACAAATGGACGAGAGGTTAACCCAGTGGGCGACTCTGTCAGGCCTCCCCATAGTCAAGAGGCAGAAAGGTTACGCCTCTCTGGCATGATGGTGCACATGAAGGAAGCTAAATCAGAGCTGATTTGATTTCACTGATTTGATCACAAGAGCTTGTTTTTTATGAATCACATGAATTGCATATTTCACATTTTTGGAACATTGGCTATTACTGCTCATCAGCTCATATTTTGTTTATTCCTTAATGTACTTTGCTGCTGCCAGACATGTACAATCAACTCCTGTTAAAGAACATTTTTCCGAAGCAAATGCAAAATGTTTCAAAATGAGGTATTTAACCATGATAGTGACTTTAGTGACCCTCCTAGGCAGATGTAACAGATTAATAGGGCCAGTGGGTTAGTAAAGTCAAATATGACTACGTATCCCAGGAGACATAAAGGCCAGAAGAAAATCCCCAACAGATAGAGTATAATAAAGCCTGTTGTTCTCCTGCTGTCTGTGTCCTATTGTGCCGCCTGGTCTCATATCTGCTTTTGGCTGTTATTGTTCTATCTATTGTCGTGCCCCAGTTTGGCTCTGATTGGCCTAATGGACCGCGGGGGAATAGAACGTTTCCTGGTTGAGCAGCGGTGGGTGTTCAGGGTTGCAAGGTTCAACGTCGTTCAAAATGAGTTGATTAATGACGGCCGTCACAACTGAGACCAGATCATAATGAGGAGGACAAGAGGGAGGAGCGGAGGAGGAGAAGAGGGGAGGCAGGAGGAGGAGAGTTGAGATTGGATGATTATTACTTAGCATGGTAAACAGCGAGATGACAGTACAATGAGATGAGGCTTCAGGGGTAAGAAGTGGAGGGGGGAGAGGAGAGGAGGCACAGAGCTAATTAGTCCTAAACAGAGGTGAGTGAATGAGAGGAGGAGGCAGACACACGTAGAGCTGGTTAACACACAAAGAGCGGGGCAGTGACGGGGCGGCAGGGTGGTGGCTGCACAGAGTAGTTAAACATCTGTTGCTCTGTGGGACACCCAGACTGCTCTGCAGGGTCAGGCTCCCAAAATACTCATTACCCAAATATGTTCTTCCCTTAGCGCAAATACATGAAACTAGTTTGAACCCTTCTTCAAAATGGATCTTCTCTGTAAGAAGATTTGTGTGAAGATTTGTGTATATATAATACATACCAGGGATCTCCAACAAGTAGCTCGCTACCCGTTTCTGAGTGGCTCGCTAAAGGTTCAAAGAATTTATACATAAATTTGATAACAAAGTCACTTTGTGAACATTTTAAAATTTCTATCCAACCACATTCACAGACATATCGTCCCCTTCTGACACAAAATTATTATTTAGCAGATTAGCAAGCACACACCACATTTGACAATGACCGCAGAAAATAGTCAGGCCAATAAAAAGGCCAAAAAATATACTATTTTCATGACGAATTGGTAAGAAAGTTGCTTTTTCACAAACGTGAATGATGAATTATGTGTCTCATTTGCAGTGCGAGCCTGTCAGTATGTAAAAGATGTAACGTTTGATAACACATCACATCCTAACGAAACACACAAAGCCCTTCGCCTATGGCGGGATTGTAATAGAGGCGATGACTGCGGTGGCTGAAACGTTATTTTAAGAGAGAAATTATGTTTGTTATAGAGCGCTGCAGGGATGACGTATTTTTGTAGGCCAACCAGGAAGTTAGAATCGCAAGGGTTTCCTCAACAAAAAGCCAACGGGATTGTTTCATTGTGTTTTGGATTATTGCAGAAAATAGACTCACATTTTGTTCAGAAAAATAATCTTCACAAATGAAAACCACTTTTATGATTTTTGAAGTGTGAATGCAATCGTCAGAAGTAAAAAGCTAACTTTAGACTATAAACAAACTACACCACGGTCGCATGAACGTGAGTATACACAACGAGACTGTGAAGACGGGATGTGTCGGCGTGAAGACGTATTGTAGTTTCATTGAGCCACTTGTTAGCAACCGCCTTTTTTAAGACATAGAAGATTAAAACATTTTTAAAAAGATGTATTTTATATCGTAAAACAAAACATTAAAGTCTCTTAAGCTTTCAGGCATTTAACTAAAAACCTGTTCACAAGCCCATTGATTTCCAGATGAGGGAAACGAAAGTGCTAAAATGCAAACTCATTTCCAGGTTTTAAGACTAATTCCTGTAGCACTCTATTCATCAAACCGTGGCTGAGATATTTCAGTCTGGACCAAAGTGGATCGACCGACCAACATTGCCTACAAGAAAATAAAATCCAACAATGGGGAATCACATAGCATGGACACATAACAGGACACCGTTTTGTTCAGACATGACTATAAACCTCTGACAAAGGACAGACTGAATGATAACTCCTGTCCCCATCAGTTGCTTCCTTTCTATGACTATCACTCCTGCTTGTTTAATCTAGTCCTCATCATTCTCCCCATAACCCTCCATCCTGTCGGAGTGGAGACAGTTCAATTAGCCTTGTGGTCCACGGACACTCCCACCAATCCATGTTTGTGGGGTTTAATCAGATCGGTTTGTGTGCGCGTGTTTGTATGCATGTGTGTGCGTAAAGGTTAGGGTTAGGTGATGAAGGGGAAACTCATAATTCTTTATCACCGCCCCACCTGACACCGCCATCATCACCTCTCATTCTCCTGCTTTTTATTTCTCCTCTCGTTGCTCCAAAACCGGAAGAATTCAGATGAAAAATAACCTACATTGTTCAAGTGAGGACAATTAAATAAAAAAGGCTGGAGGGAATGAGTGTTACAGGTTTCTAGAAGTCATTGTGTTGTAGTCTGTGGTGATGTTGCTACAGCCTGTATGTAAGAGAGTACTGAAATGACCTGCATAGTGATTTATGGCTTTAAAGCAATTTGGATAAAAGAGGCAATAAGCAACATTGGTGACATTGGTGTCCTCTACAATGACATCTTTGTTCCTGGATTATATGTAAAGATATTTGGCTTACATAGTGCTTTTGTCGACTGAAAAATCAACCCAGTCTCACGTGAAGGAGTATAAATACTACAACATTAGACGTGCTTAAAGAACTCTAAACGCCTTGCACATTGTCGTGGCATTTATACGCCTTTTTGCGCAAACGGGCTGGAAAAATTGTCCATGCTGCTTCTGGTCATTTGAAGGGGTATAACATATAAAATAGCTGAAATCCAAGAACCCTATTCTGTATGTATTATAGCTAACGCCATCAGTTAACATCAATTCTGTCTCATAAAATGCGGAAAAACGGTTAAATTGCTTGGAGAGAAATAGTAAGAATGCCTCTTGAGCAACAAAACATGATGAGAAAACAGGAAAAACATTATTTTTTGGCCTCCATAACACAACAATTTCACTTAATGATAGAATGAAAAACAAAGTCAGTTCACTGCCAATTATTCGAACTGTTTGAGAACAGCTTGTACTGGATTAAAAAGCATAATTCAGTTTATAAAATACAGAAAACACACACAGAAATAGAACTGTGTGCAGCTTACATGTGTTTGATTGACTGAGCTCTTGTATACAGGAGGAGGTTGTGTCAGAGAGGCTATCCAGGGGTTAACGGGCGGATTAGCTTTGCTTTAATTGGTCGTTTTGACTGAGGCGGGACTGACAGGCTTAGAGGCGGAGCTGTCACTGATTGATGTATGTCGTCCCACACTGAAGATGAGATTTCATTTCCCTAATTGAGCCCCCCTTCGCCTTCACTTTACACCTTGTTGTTCTGCTCTACCTTCTGCCAGTATCCCCCCCACCCTCCGTTTCTACTCTGCCTTCGCTTCCTTTCAATGCCCCCCACCCCAGATGTTGCTTGTCTAATGGCGGTCTGAACAATTTTATTAGTTACAGTGATATGCAATGAAAAAAACAGTTGTTGAACTGATTAGCGTCATTACAGGCCATATGAACTGCTTGATGAAGAATAATTATCTTCACTGTGAGAAGCCTCTGGACTAACTGTTAAACTCTGTTTTTCACCTCTGTCGGCCAAAACATGAACAGCTATTCAGCCCCAGTGGTGGAACGTAACTAAGGACATCTAGTTAAGTACTGTACTTAAGTACAATTTTAAGGTACTTGTACTTTGAGTATTTCCATTTTCTAGTACTTTATACTTCTATTCCCCTACGTCTCAGAGGCAAATATTGCACTGTTGACTCCACTACATTCATTTTATAACTTTACTTTGCAGATTCAGATTAATATTGCAATATATTATCAACAAATAAAGTATGATTTATTAACTTGGATAAAGATAGGACTTTATTGATCCCTTGGTAAAAAATTACAAGCTACCCCGCAGCGTATATGTTAAAAAATAAGCTCCACCTTTACCATCTGCAAAATTTAAGTAATGTACATTTCAATGCATCAATAACTATTATTCAATAATATATAATGTATATTATTTGCGAATGGGCCATTCTGCATAATAAGTAATTTTACAAGTATATTTTGGTGTTAATAGCTTTGACTTGAGTAACATTTAGAATTTGGGAATTCATTATTTCTACACCGTGGTACTGCCACGTTTACTTAATTAAAACATCGGAGTACTTCTTCTACCACTGTTCAGCCCCCAAGATAATTAAGGGTGTATACACTGAAGAGACATGACTTTTAGTCTGATTTTGGGTATTATTCCTGAAGGGTTAGCACTTGTTTTTCACAAATGAAATTTCAGTGATCTCTAAACTAACATGAAAAGAGGGTAGGTGGCCTTGGGGCTATTGGAAAACATCACATTTTCTAGCTTTTATTTAGGTTTGTTCCTGCCACAATTAGATATACTGTAATCATGGCAAAGAGCACAGAGAGGATAGCAGTAGAAAGCACAGAAGAACTTGATGGGAAGAGGAAGAATTGACAACATTATGGCAATTTCCTAGAAATCACAAGTCTGGGATGTTGAGCAGACATACTCACTCTCACACATGCTTGTTCAGATGCCGGCGCTCCAGCCTATAATGTCTGTAAATGAGCACCTAATGATGTGTGTGCAGCTATTTGCTTATCCATATCAGTGCCGCAGCTGCTTGTGTTCACACGTACATGCAGACATACACACTGACTCACTCAAGCACACACAGATCCAGTCACTTCTGTTGGTGCAATGATGATTGAGCATAAAGATAGAGATGAGTTATTATTTACTTGTTCAAACTTAGTGCTGCAAGTGTTCCTTCTGCAGAAAAAACATCTGTTTACTTTGCCTACTGGTGTTTCTTCTTTTTTTAAAAGACGTAGAAAAGCACTCTACTACACAAGAGTGAGGGATAGAGCAATTTCAGTGAACACTTTGGTACTACAAGATTTAACTGTTAGTAGATGTGACCACCAACGCTCAGTTAATAGTTCATTTTTAAAGTTTAGGGCACAAAAACTCACACAAACTAAAGCCGGTATTATTTTAAATGCATCAGAAAAAATCCACTATGTCCAGTCAACGATTATTTTACATTTTTAATAACTCATTCAACTTTATTTTAGCTGTGAGCTGCTCTGAAGCTGTGCAAGGGTCTTAAACGTATATCAATCTTAGCTTAAGTTGGCAAATATTTGCCATTGTATATCAGCTAAAGTAAACTTTTGGTGATAAAATTATAGTTACAAGCACTCAAATATTCATAATGCTTTATAACAATAATCACAACACATTATAAAGCATTTTATAATGACTTATATGGTCAAGTAACATAATACTTCATAATTGCTGGTCACTTACTGACATTTATTTTTGTTGCAAGGAACAATTCCCATTGCTGTGATTGCATTATAATAATTTTTATGCAGCAAAAGCGTTCAGAAGACATGACATTTTTTGTATTATAAGCCCTGTCCGCAGCATTTGAGCAAACTTTGAGGGCCAGCTATAGCAAAACTGTATGGAACATTCAAAATCCGAAATGGCAATTATTTCCTGCTTGGTCCAGAGATGTTCTGCACCACATTTGGTGACGATTGCTAAACATTTGTAGGACGAGCAGCAACAAAAAAAAAACAGAACAGAACAAAAAATAATTTTGTTTCTGAGACATTTTGGTTCAAAAGTTACAGGCCAAAACAAAAAGTGCATTTTTATAGCGCCACCATCTGGCCAAATCACACCATATTCGACACTGCACTCCCTTGGGTCCCCGGCAATACAACCGCCAAGTGTGAAGTAGTTCGGATGAACGATTCTAGAGGTATGCAAAGGATATACGGAAAGACAGACACACAGATTTCTCGCTCTCTGGTTAGATGGGCGTCAAAGAAAATATTACCAAACTATTTTTTCTTTTGGCAAGCACCTATGTATAATGTGTGCAACATAATTTGAGTTGGCACACAGAACAATCAGTACTGTAACATATTTGTTTATTAATCAGTAATATACCTAACTTAACTCCCGGTTATATTTTCACATTTTCTACATGTCGTTATATATAGGGGATTTATAAAGTGATGACTTCTTGCTTCACCCTTGCTCAGCTATCCACAGATGGCGCAGCAGAAGCCTCTTTTTTCCTCTCAATCCTTTACTCTCCTCCTCCTCCATTCTCTCCTATTGACGTGATAATGGCTACAAATTGATGAAGCCATTGAGTGTGCTGGTGACACGAGGGTGAGTGGGGACACAAACTCTCCACCACCCAGTAACCCTCATTAATCAGACCTCTTCCAGCCCCCGTCCCCTCCCTCCAGACTGCCTGACACACTGCCAGGGGCAGTAATGGAATACTCTGGGTGTCTGTCCCCGTCTCTGGGTGTCCCTCCCTGTCTGTCTGCCTTTATGGGTACCTCCTCATTTATGTATTCTTATTCTCTCTATGTCTTTGTGTCAGCATCAGTCACCACAGTGCAGATTCATAATATAGAGAGTGCAATTGAAAAATTATGCTTCCAGAAAAACTCTGATAAATCAAAATTATTATTGTTCTTAGAAACATAAGACAAAAATAATCAACTAAAACTAATCAACCATTTGGAGAAATGACCTGCAAGATGTTTATCTATAGTATTTCAACAATAAAGTAATAATATCAAAGATTTTTATGTAGACAAATATTAGATCACAGTTGCTCACAGAATGATGGAAAAAGGCCAATTATTTCCTGACTTCTTTATTAAAAAAACAATAGTTTGTTTTGCTGGTCCCAGTATTCCGGGACCTGTAGTATTAAACCACATGTGCTGTTACCACCAGTAAACAGGGTGTCGCCAAATCAACCAGGACTGAAATCTTACGGATTGCCACGTTAACTTGGTTATAAAACGACATGATTCAAGGCAAAAAAAGAAGGTGAGAAGAAAACAAAAAATGACCTCCTTCACCTTATTAATCCCACATGGAAGCTACACAAAATGATTTTCCCCCCAAAAGACAGAGTCCGTTTCCGCTCTTGATGGGTGGTTTCATTTAAATCACAGCATAGATTTATGTCAAAGTAAATCAGCAGCCTGGTGGCCAATGTGTTGACATCTACATCCTAAACTCCCTCACTCAATAATGAAATCAGCCTTGGCGCTGTGACAGTTCAATACAGTCAATACGGTTAACTAACCTCCAGCACATAAGGGAAGTGTCTGTAACGTATCTGACTTGCAAAAAAAAAGGCTATTTTCACAGCGTGAGTTGGTGAGAAAGTAATTGATCTTTCCTCAATTTCTGAAAATGAGTGACATTCTTGCTATTGTGGAGCTGGCGTTCGCTGTCATTGCCAACCAAAGTGCTGGAAAACAAATCGAGCTCCGACTACAAACAGCATCAGAATAGATGGTTATCAGAGCAGTCAGAGAAAAGCTTCTGATCTCCCTGGAGACGTATTTCCCAGAGGCAGACGATACGCTTATTAAATCACAACAGTAAAAACACAATATGGCAATATCTCATGGTCCTATATTTTATGTAGAAAGGACGTCACTCATGAAGATTTCATCTCTAATAATATGCAACATTAAATTAATGGCAGGAACAAAAGAAAGGAAGGTTGGGAGAAGGAGAAAGGTGGGAGGGAGGGAGGGCTGGATGTTGAATTTAGAGATTCATTAGTTCACACTGAACTTTGATCGTATTGACTCTTGACGGCAGTAAATCCAGGACTTGGAAAAACCCCTGGTAGTCAGCCAGGGGCATAAAAATGGCAGCTTCATCGGTTTAACGTTATTTGGGTCTCCTTGGTGACCCTACAGTGCAAACTGCGGTCACGATTAACATAGTTCTAGCTGTGCCTTTACACTAAAGTGGCAAGGATTAATCGATTAATCAATTAGTTGTCAACTATTAAATTAATCGCCAACACTTTGTTCAAGAAAAACAAGTCTAAATTCTCTGATTCCAGCTTCTTAAATGTGAATATTTTCTGGTTTCTTTACTCCTTCATGACAGTAGTCTGAATATCTTTGAGTTGTGGAAAAAAACAAGACATTTGAGGATGTCATCTTGGGCTTTGGGAAACACTGATCGACATATTTCACCATTTTATAGACCAAAAATCGAATCGACTAATTGAGAAAATAATCAACAGATTAATCAACAATGAAAATAATCGTTATTGCAGCCCCAGTTTACACTGTTGTATTGTGGGAGAGGCCAGCAAGTGGTCTTTATTAAGCAGTGGTCCATTGCTTCTCGAGTTGAAGCAGGTCAAACATGCAAACTTCAAGCCTCCTCTGGTAAGCCTGATGATTAATATGCATTGTTTATCCATTGACTCTTTGAGAAGATATCACATCAAATACACCTATATAAAACTGACAAAAGCAAGATCTTAATTTTATTACCTATTTGGCCTACTCCAATTTTCAAATTGCAGGAGGTGCAATATTTGTTAAAAGCAAAATGTGTGTCAATTTCAATTAAATATTGTGGTGCTGCAGAGATGTCCTGGACTACACATCATAGTCTACAGACTTAAGAAAACATCTTTGTTTGGCAAAAATGACACCGCAATTATTTTGATGTTTTTCAATGAAAATGAGAATAATAATGAAAAATTCTCTCTAATATAATATCGCGATGAAAATAATTGCCATTAGATATTTTTCTTCAAAATCATTCAGTCCTAGCTTCCTGATCAACTGTCAAAGGACCTCTGGGCCTGAAATGTCAGACCACCTCTGAAAATCAGTGCTTCCAAAGGGAAGTCATTGTTGGCTCCACAAGCTGAATTTGACTGGCCCCTAGTGTCTGTGCTTGAGTACATAACTACACAATACTACAGGTCCCAGTGCCAGCCGCCATGTCAGGCCTGTTTATATTCAGGAGCAACAAGTGCTAAAACTCCACAGTCACAAGACCAGTCTTTGAACATTTGATGATGCAAACATTACCATATATTAAAGACTCTTTAAAATTACTTCAATAAGAAATTAAATATATCCTTTCTGTTGAAATGTCTGAGAAAAAAATTGGCAATCTTGATTGCCAGCAGCACCACAGTCCACTGCAGCCGAGTAG
The DNA here is from genome assembly GCF_043250625.1 of Sebastes fasciatus. Lineage (NCBI taxonomy): Eukaryota > Metazoa > Chordata > Actinopteri > Perciformes > Sebastidae > Sebastes > Sebastes fasciatus. The sequence goes on along the minus strand of NC_133808.1, from coordinate 24,702,363 downwards.
ATTCTGGACAGGATGTGAAATCCCCTCAGAACAGTTCCTCAAACTCATCCTGTTGTCCATCTGCCTGGTCAGAACACATGAGAGGAAACTGAGGCATTTATTTGGAAAATGGTTTTGAGTCTAAACGATGATGCTTTGGCAGCAGATGTAGGATAGAGAGCACACCAGACAGAGCTGAGGTCCACAATTCTTCTTTTTTATTAAAGGTTCCATATCGTGCTCATTTTCAGGTTCATACTTGTATTTTATGTTTCTACTAGAACATGTTAACATGCTGTAATGTTCTAAAAAACATTTATTTTCCTCATACTGTCAGCCTGAATATACCTGTATTTACCCTCTGTCTGAAACGCTCCGTTTTAGCGCATTTTGACGAAATTGCAACATAATTGCGTTGCTAGGCAACAGCTTGGGTCCATGTACTTCCTGTCAGTTGATGACATTCACATCCACTGCAACCAGGAATTAACTGGGACACATTTAGAATGTTTACGTTTAAAATTGTGTCAAGGGTCTAAATATTGTATATTCGTGACATCACGAATGGGCAGAAATCCTGACAGCTTGTTTCAAATGCAGAGTTTCTGAATACGGGCTGTGTGTATTTCCCTGTGGATTGAGTGTTTCGATACTTTCACAGTATTTATATAGGACTTAAGCCTGCTTTATAATAATAAAAAAAACGTGAAAATCTCACTTTTTTATAATATGGGACCTTTAAAGTAATTTTGAGGAGAAATACAGTAGAAACACGTATACAGCTATACATGTATGGAGGACCACAAGAGTCACAGAAATAGTAATAAAGCATTTAATTGATTAATAACGAATTGTACAATAAAAATAGGCATTAATACATTTGTTAACAAATTAATGAATTCATCTTTGAATAAATGGACTAAATTACAAAGTAATTCATTATTTGACATTTTAATGGGCAATAAAAAATAATTATAAAAATAATTTTAAATTAAATATTAATTCATCAATAAATAGTTCACATTAAAAAGGGATTTACAAAAACACCAGATAACAGTTACAAGCTCTTTTACTCATCTATCTACCTATTTATTAATTTTTAATTTTTAAATATTTATTTATTCATTTATTTACCTATTATTTATTTTATTTTATTTATATATTTTTTTATCTGTTTTTATTTGTTTTGTTTTACTCATATATCATTTTATTAATTATTTTTTTGATATAAGAAAAAGAAGAAGAGAAAAAAAAAACGACTCAACTGGCCGGGTATGGGACCTGCTGCCTTTCTACCGAGAGTGCTCCTCCTCCATCTCCTCTCCTCCCTTCATTGATGACTGCTTATGGCTAGAAAAGGGCAAACGCCCAGAGCTATCTACCAGGCTCACGACCTACTACTAAGAAAGCTAAAAGCACCCTGCCCTGTGCTCTCTCATGCTCAGTAATCCTTTTAATGTGAATTCCTGCACCTCTAATTCCCTCAGATTGTCTCTCATCATCTCTCTGTGTGTCTCATATTCTCTACGACTCAAATCTACGTGCTCTACTGACTCCTCTTCCTGACATCCCTCACACAATCCTGCCTGGTGTTTCCCATCTTATCATTTTCAGTGTTTTGTTTAGTTTTGTTTAGAGCCCCAACCTTGACTATGTCAACACAGTTTCCTCTCTCCTGTGTCCACTATACCTACCGTTTCTTTGACACTCTTTTAGGTTAGTGGAACTGATTATTGAAATAAAATCACATACATAAAAATAAATTAAATAAAAGTTTGAACAGTTCTCAAACAATTAAATTAAATATTGATACATAATGAAATAACGATTGAGCTACACTTTATCCAGGAAAACATTTGTTCAAAGTTTTGTCTAGCAATATAAAAGCCAAATGATAATGTATCATTAAAAAATGACACAGCATATCAACTTATTTACTGTTTATAGATGCTTAATTCATAGTCTTACATTTTGTTTAGCATGTAATATACAGTGAACTATGCTTAAGGGAATAGAAAACAATATTTGCTTTGCAACACATTAATTTAAAACAAGCATCACAGAAAGACTCCGCTTAACTTGTTCTTACTGCAGACCTTTAAGGTTAACTCAGTATTCCTTTATGCATTATTAGAGCATGTATTTATTTATTTATTCAATTATTTATTTATTCATTTATTTATTTACTTATTTATCTATTTATCTGTTTATTTATTTATCTATTTATCAGAGTAAATGTAGTTAAGTCAGATTCTTTTCATCCAGGGGAATTGCAAACAGAAAAACTTGAAAAAGAAAAACACCTCTGAAGTTTACATAGGACTGTTATATGTATATAAACAAAAAAGTTGCAAGTAATGTTTTTCTAATGTTTGGTTGTTCATTTATTAAGGTTTTATATATCAGTAAAAAGCCTCCACTTAGGACAACTTCTCTGTTGTGAATCCTCCTCCAGTGCCCTCTCTGTCTTTTTATTGTAATGTCATCTAAAATCCATGGGATGTCACCAAAGACTACCCAATCTCAAAAGCAGCATGGTTCTACCTCCCATATGCCCCCACTCTGTCAGATGGTACTGTTTGTTGACCTTTCAGTGGAATATGTTAATATCATTAGGATCTTTCACTAATATAACTCAACTGCATGTTTCAAGTGGTCCTCCCAGTCTACATCAAATAAGATAAATAAAGGAAATTTGATAAATATTTGTTGTGATTTGGTACAAGATATTAAAAAGTCATTAAATGACACAGCTCCTTATTTTTCTGTGGATCGTCTGGTACAACAACAAGGACCTATTGCCCCATTGTGCTGCTTTGATGCAGATCTGCATCACAGTTTGAACAGTTTTTACAGGATATGTGATTGTTCGTTGTACAATTCCAGCTCCCACTGAGGGTTGAGTATCCACTGGGAGGCTGGGACTCCTCCTTCCTTTCCCAGCCTGCAGAGTGGTGGGAACCGGGTACCGGGCAGCCCAAAATGGTATGCTATTTATACCACTCTGTGCTCAATCTGAGGGCTGCTCCCTGGAGACCTGTTGCCGGCAGCTCTCCCCAAGCCGCGGAATTTAACCCTAGGACAGCTCTCCCCAGATGTGATGGAAAACATCTGGCCAGATGCTTGACTACAAGGCCTGGCCGTCCAGCCTCGATGCTAGGAACCCCCAGAAGACTTTTCAGTCCTGGCCAACCCCCCTGTTGATACTGCTGATAAAGAGCAACCAAGTCCCTCACAGGAATGTAAGATTCAATAATCTGATGGCTGATTTCTGCCTGCATACTGAGGGCTACATCTGTTAAAAAGCCTCTGAAACATCATGCATCCTTCATTCAGTATTGATTCATGGGTAGGTGTGGATGATGACAAAGTAGCACTGCTGGAATAAATGAACGTCAGCACAATAGCAATGAAAAAAAAGAGTCCCAGAATAACATTTATTTATTACAGATTTTTATTTAATTTAAAAAAAAACTTTTACTTGTAAATGTTACACTGAGCTCTATTGAAACATTTCCATGTTGTGTCTCTCAGCACATTTAGGCACACAAGAATGCAGACATCATTTTGCAGCTCTAACCATTGTTCAAATACGAAACAGAAGAGCAAGAGAGGGGGAGGAAGATGCCACTTTAGCAGAACTGCATTCAAACTGTGCAGCGCCAAAGGAAGAGAATACATCAAAAAACGGCATTCAGCTCGATCGTTCCCGCAGCGAGGGACAGCAACAACTGATTTCTCACGTCCCTGTGTCGTGTGTGACATTAAAAAATACAAAAAAACTTTCAAACCCAGGTACCCTGAACATGACTAAGACCAAGTTTGGCTGGGTTACTCCCTCACAGTCACCAGAGAAGAAGAATCTGGTTGACTTAGAAACCAACAGTACAAAACCCACAACCAGTACATCCAAAAAAAAAAGAAAGATTATAGTCAGTATACCTGAAGATATAGCACTCTAATCTTCTTCTTTGACAATCACATTTGGCTTGCGTGTAAATATACGTGCACCAAATGTGTACGTGAGTGTACTAGAAGGTGTAACTCGTCGTCAGATACATCAAGAATCTATGGTCGTGCGCTTAATATTTGGTCTTTCCCCTTGAAAAATACACATTACGTCAGAGGGGGGTCAAGCACTACGATAACTCAAAGCTGCAGTGGCAAGAACGGCTATTTCACAAACACAGCAATTAGAATTAGGATACTAAGGAAACCCTTTGTCCATGCCAGGGCTCCAGCCTACAGAGCCTATGTACAGCGTATGGTACAGTGAGGGCGACTGCTATATGGGTTCTCACTACGGTTTTGTTGGAGAATAATCAAGACAAAGCATTTTATTTATTGCACACAACAGAAAAGATCAATAGCAGGGGTTTCGCTTTGAACCTGGTGAAGACGTTACGGAAGGTAATTTTCTTTCCACTCGGATGTCTGTATTGCCTTTGTCAATATCTTTAATCCCTCATGAAGCGAGAGGGTCTTCTTTGATTCATACAGGACATCCTAAGGATATGCATTCAGTTTACAATGACTCTTTGTAGATATAAAGCTCGGGAAATGATGGAAGTTGATCACATGTGTAGTGCTGTCAAAACGTACAAGAAAATCGCCACCACAGGTTGATAAGATCCCTCTATTCTAACATTTTTTTGGCAAGGATGTCATGAAGAACAGGGTCCATCAATAACCTACATGTTTTTTTTCTATGTTTGTATTTGTACACCGTACACGTGACAAGTCGTGGGACCTGTTCAATGGCACATACAGGAGGATACAAAAAGTGGTTTTACAATTATCTAGCAAATTACATTTGACTTCTCAACTGCCCACTGTTTTCTTTGTTTCAGAGAAAATATATATATATAGAAAATAAAACATACAATCAAATTCATTTTCAGCTCATCCCTCTTTTGGTTACACCGAGGTGAAAACAAGTGCAGTATTTTAAGTTCTTCAGAGAAACTAAATCCGACGGGCCGAGCCCAAAAGTTCCCAGTTCATCTCAAAATTGTAAGCCGTCTGCTTAAAGCCAGAGGCGATTATAAATGGATGAGTCAAGGCCAGTTGAGGCTGGAGCTCGTCACAAAGTTCTCATAAATTCTCTGAAGACTAATTCAACATACAGGCAGAACAATCATTATCAACATCGCCACTGGTTTACAGAAATCTCTTGTGCTCCACCAAGATTTTTTTCTTTTTCAACTCTTTACACCAGTTTTACAAAACACCAGTGAAACATTTTACCAAACTTCTGTGGCATGCAACCCAGATGAGGGTTTTCTTTGCCAAAAAAAGTTGCACATGGTTACAGCTATAGTGGTGCCAAAGTAAATCTGATAAAAAGAGAAAACAAAAACACAAGCCAAATAACTGCACTGTCATTTCTCGGCTCAGGGTGGGCACTGGGGTGATGGTTCTTGAGTCCAGAGATCCGGTGTTGGAGTGGGGTTGGTGGTTTCGGTGTTTTAAATCGTCCCCAGATCTGGCGAGGGAGCTGCTTTATGCTGTTGTGGGCACCGACACCTCCAGCAGGCGGTTGTTCTTGCGCTTGCAGGACACGCTGTTTCCGTTCTTGGGGGCTCCCTGGATGAATTTCACGCATACTTTGTCGTGCTTGAACTGCACCAGGAACCTGCCACACAGAAACATTATGCCACGTCATTAAACATCATCCGGGTGGAATCGCATCCTTTGACCTGAATAACAGGATTTAGCTTGTGCGTGCAATCTTACTCGTCTGAGATGTCGATGTTGAGCTGCTCGCTGTCTGTGGCCGTGGCCCCGGTGCGGTGGAGTTTGGTGATGATCTCGATCAGGTGTTCGCTGCTGAGTAAGAAGTCTCCTTTGACCGCTGAGGCCGACCCCTGAAGCAAAATGACACGATGACAGTTGCATTAAAACTGTGGTATAGTTAACTTGTGATATTTAGGTTGTAGCGGGCTCAGTTTTAAAGCTAGAGTGAAGATACTGGTATCATATGAAAGGAATCCAGTGGTACCAACCATGCCTAGCTTGTCACAAAGGAGGCTAAATAACGCTCCAAACTTGCGCTATATTTTTGTGAGAAAAAAGTGGCATGGCCATTTTCAAAGGGGTCCCTTGACCTCTGACCTTCAAGATATGTGAATGTAAATGGGTTCTATGGGTACCCACGAGTCTCCCCTTTACAGACATGCCCACTTTATGATAATCACATGTAGTTTGGAGCAAGTCATAGTCAAGTCAGCACACTGACTGCTGTTGTTGCCTGCTGGGCTGCAGTATGTTATGATTTGAGCATATTTTTCCAATAATAAATATATACTGTACATACATTTGCTTAAAGCGAGCATATTTGTTCACTCCCATGTTGATAAGAGTATTAAATACCTGACAAATCTCCCTTTAAGGTACATTTTGAAGAGATAAAAAAATGTGCGATTAACTATGGACAATCATGCGATTAATCGCAACTAAATATTTTAATCGATTGACAGCCCTAGTATGCATGTGCAGGTATGAGCTGTATGCCTGTGTTCTGTGTCAGCCAGGTGCCTGAAGTTGGGTTAACATGAAAAACATAACACTTGTAAAATGTGTATTAGTTGTGTTTCTCATTGATATTCGATAAAACAAAAAACAGAACTTCCTGTAGCCCGAGATCTCCCAACAGCATTTAAACAAACAGCATCATTTCATTTAGGCAAACAGGAAATTAACTTCAGCAAGTGGAAGTTAGGCACATTACTGCAAGCTCACTTCCACTGAGTACAAAAAATGCTGTCTAGTGCAACTTCTCAGTTTAGTGTCCATGGATATTTCAATAAACCTAACAACACAAATGCACAATTGACTGCCGTTTAATGACTTAAATGTCTCAACGGGCCTTAAAGGGGTAGTTCGACATTTTTGGAAAACCTCTTACTTGCTGAGAGCTAGATGAGAAGATCGATACTGAATCATACCAGTGCTAAAACAGGTCTCCCTCACCTCTTTGAGTTTGAGAGCAAAGAAACCGTCGCTCTGTGTGCTGACCGACACGCTGGTGAGGTCCGGCAGGGGAACGCTGGCCTTCACCTGGCCGGTCTTCTGGTCAGCCAGGACGACGCTCTTCTTAGTCAGCAGGAAGATTCGAGCCGTACCCTGCAAACAGAAGCAGAAAACTGTCTGTCATCCTAAATATTGTGAAAGCATTTGACCAAAATGTCCTTTTTAGGTGCATTTTTTTTCTCTGGTCTTGAAACTGGGACAGCGTTAAGAGTAAAACACAATACACGTGTCCCGACGTGTCTGCTATCTGCTGGAACAAAAATAATGCCGGTTGTTAAGATGTCAGAAAACATCAGATTGCTGCACAGCGGGGTGAAATACCCATCAAAACAACTTAATAGCGTTGTGCTCCGCGAGGCCTGTGTTGAAAAGTGGAGCTAAACTCTAAACGGCAGGGTCACGATGTAATCACAGCTTAGATTTTGGACTCAATGCTCCATTTAGCTTGTGTAGGAGCTGAACATATTGTAGTGTGAGTGATCTTTTCTTACCTTGCCATTGGCCCTGTTAATCTTGTTGACCACATCAGCCAGCAGAACCTTCTCATCCATGGCAGTGCTGAGTTTCAGATATTTGGGGTTCTTGCTGATCTCCAGGTAGTCTCCTATGAAGGGCTGGCTCACGCTGAGACAAAGACATTCACATCACTGAAATTAAGAGATTCACTAATCTACTTATTCATCTAGATATTACCTTCATATACCATGAAACAAAGAGCACAGTGAATGTCAGGTACCTGCTCGGGTAGAGAGCCTTCTTATCCTTGAAGATCTCACTGGCCTCGAGCTTCTCCTCATAAACCGCCTTCTTCTCCTCTGTGAACTGGCTCCTGTATTTCTTGCACTGAACACACATAACAGCAGCAGTTCAAACAAGGGCTGTTGTATTAAATGTTAATATTTTGTATTGCCCTATAGTGAAAGAAGTCCTCAGATCCTTTACTTAAGTAAAAGTAGAAATGCCATGATCTAAAAATACTCCATTACAAGTCCTGAATTCAAAATGTTACTCAAGTAACAGAAGTATTATCAGCAAAATGTATTAAAAGTATCAGAAGTAAAAGGTACTCATTTTGGAGAATGGCTCCTTTCAAGTGTTATGTTATTTATAGAATATTATATATTACATTTTGTTTCCCTTAGAGGGGTTTATTCTTCTTTTAGATTACCGGTACTGTTTTTATCACTAACAAATATGTGTACATATATGATTATTTTAATGTTGTAGTTCATCAATGTGGAGCCACTTTTAAATACTCTGTGTACTACTTGGTAGATTAGTAGTATAGTACTGCATCATATATTTTTATATGTAATAAGTAACAAGTAACTATAACTGTCAAATACATTTAGTGGAGTAAAAAGTACAATATTTCCTTCTGAGATGCAATGGAGTAGAAGTAGAAAGTAGCAGAAAACGGAAATACTCAGGCAAAGTACTAGCATGTCAAAATTGTACTCAAGTACAGTAAATAAAGTAAATGTACTCTATTGCCTATCCAGTGGTTTCTATTTTCAGGTTTCCAGTATGTTCTTGTCTCATTCTCTGTACTGATTTAACCTTTTTTTGATTGGTTGTTGCAGCCTGTGGCTCCGATTTGGTTTTATATATCACGATGTGAATGCTTGACTAAAGTCGATGACCATAATGCTCACATCATTCTACTACCTGTCTACCAGGTGTGCATTAGACAATATTCACAGTATAAATCATGAAATGAGAGAAGAATTAAATATGGTTGAAGTGGACAGAAAGAAGAGAGATGGACTCTGGTCATTTGTGACTGACCCTCCAGAGATGGAAGATTCTCCGCAGCTCTGTGTGGACTCCCTCCAGAAAGCGGTAAGGCCTGGCGGGCCAGCTCTTGTCTATGGGTGACATGGAGGGCATGGTCTTCTTCAGGCCCAGGAAGTATTTTTGCATCTGGACAAAACGGACATAAATGCAGATTAATTACATTCCAGCAAATCTTTGATTAAAAACATCAAAAGAAAATATATTTTTTCTCATACCATGAGAACAATGCTTTCCTTTTTTACGCATTTATTCGAGCAAAAGCAAATATTCAAGTCCTGATAGACAGGAAGGCAATCCTGGCTCTCCAAAAATATTGGCAAACGACAAAAGAAATATATTAAAAATCCTTTATTACAGTGGCTAAATCATTGAAAAAGCAAACATGTTTAGGCTTCTGTAGGTCTTCGTCAGGGCTTAAAACGAACATGTTGGCCTTTTTAATGATTTAGCCACTATAATAAAGGCTTTTTTATTATAATATCATCCTCGTTTGCCATTTGTTTTAAAATGTTGGAGTACCTGGATTGCCTTCCTGTGTGTACAGATTTTTCTCTTTCAAAATATTCAAGTCCTACTTACAATTCTCTGGATGGTGAAGTCATAGATCTTCTTGCCAGCGTTTGCCCTGAAGAATTTTCTGTATTCTCTGCGGACCTTTTACAGAAATAAGGGAAAGAATAAACAAACTGTCAGTCACCTCCTGCCACCCATTAGTTTGATGTGACACAGGAAAGAAAAGGAGTACACTGATAGGAGGATGACAGTATACACAGACGGCACACTAGAACAACAGACGTTTGGTTAGTCACAAACAACGAACACCTGGAACAGACAAAGTCAATTCCAAGCTGCTGGAATTAATTAAAATTACAGCGATTACTGGATTGTAATTACTGAAGAGTCAATGATGGTTATGACAAATGACCTTCATGCTGACCTTAATTGCACAAATTGAGATGTGAACAGGTGCATTGTGGTCAATTAACACAATGAAGAGATTAACATTGAAACAAATGACCAGTGGGACGACAGTTATTCCGGTAAAAACCAGAGAGACACGCAACAGATAAGCACCACAAAGTAGGACACATGTACACACTTTACACACCTAAATACAAAGAAATAACAAGTGAAACAAATACTGTTGGGTACACGAAGCGGTGCTGCTTTATATCGAGTTAGTTGCACAGATGCAGAGGAAGCAGACAGAGGGAGACATTTAGAGAAGAACAGATCAGAGAGAGAGAGACTCTGTCGTGTCAGTCAGGCTCTGTTGGTTTAAATCGTCAGTATTAAATACCAAAGCGAGGAAAATAGCAGCTGTCCCTAAATAATTATCTCAAATGTACCTAAAACTGTGGGATTACGGGAGGGAGTTAACCTTAAAGGTCTAATTGATAACATTTTTATGTAGACAAATATATATATTTTAAATAATATATCCACAGTCTTTAGAAAGGTGCCGAATAAAAGCATGGCTTTTCCTGAAAAAAAATATTATAAATGGGAATTAATCATTTACATTTTTTTGGCAGGTACAAAATTCATGTTTTGTTTATCTCTGTGGAAGATATCGGACGTTTGGTTCCCACTTCTAACAAGGCTTGGGAGTCAATAGTAAAACAACACTGGTGTCATTTGGTATCTGTGTCGTCAGTAAGTGTGGAAAAAACGGATAAATGGCTGAGATTAACGGTAAATTCCCGGCAGTGACTTGTTGTGAAGTAAATGCAATGGAACGGGGGAGGAAGAGTGCGACATCTAGTGGCTGAATGTTATCAATACACCTTTAAACTACCTTGTCACATCTTCACTAACTATTTCCTACTAAAGAAATGATTCTAATGAAAATTGTTGATGTGAGCGCTGTGGATTATTTTGAGTAACCAGGGCCTGGATTTATTGTTTCAAATGCAACTTTTCAATGTGTTGGAGCGCCTTTAATAATATTAATTTCACCTCCATTACACTGGAGTGGTGGAAGAAGTCTCAAAACCTCTGCAAATAAAAACCATCTGCATTGCTAGAAAGATTTTGATTTAGGTGGACTACCCCTTTAAGATGAGATCACAGTTATTGCGTTAAATACATTTCTCTGTGCCTCACAGGTGATACAGGGGGAAATGTTGAAGGACGGTAAGTCCTGCAAGTCCCGCAAGGAGTGCACTGCAACGGGGATTGGGATTTCCATATTGGAGGAAAACAGGGGAAAAAAATGATTATGTGATGTAATTATTCCAAATAGGAAAAATTGGATAAGAGTCTTGTGGTCTTGTAATCTTTGTAGAAGTACTATATGTTGCGGTGGTGTAGCATAATTCTCTTTATATTATGCATAAAACCAAAAGTTGTATTGTTTTGATGGTGGGATTTGCAACAGAAGTTGATGTATAATAAACACGTCTAACCACTCATGTTCCAATGTGCATAACCTCTGGGATCTAAAACAATGTTATCGTGGATAAAGTGTGACCACAGCACTAGGGAGTGACTGGCTTCCTGTAGAAGCTGGCATATAGCAGATGGTTGAGGAGGATGAAGAGGGTCAGGGGGGTGATGAGTAGGTGGCAGACTTGGTGATGGCTGTGCCGTGGGGCTGGTAGGTACCTTGAGTCCCTGCCAGTAGGCCCAAATCACAGCGACAGCATGCTTACGCCTGGCCTCTTCCTTCAGTCTCCTCAGCTCCCTGCGAGCCTGTTCAGGGGGGTGGGCGGGAAGACACAGAGAGAGCGGGAACAAATGAAGCAACAGAAGATGAGAGGAAGAAGAGGGAGACACTGTTTTTTGCCTGAGGTCAGCAAACATCAAATTCACACACACACACACACACACACACACACGTACGCACTCCACACCAGCACTGTGTGACCATGGAGAGACTGTACAGTAAAAGTACAGCTCTACTGCTCCAGACTTCAGAAACAAAATTTGGCGCACATTTATCAGAGGGGAACTTCTGGAACGGAAACAGACTTTTTTAGTGGGACTTTAAGAGCAAAAGTCACAACTCGGGCAGCAGAGGTCACCTCAAAGGATCCAAACAGTTCCATCTAAAAAAAGACAAACAGCACTGCAATGCAAAGAGTAAACATGCATTAACTACACAAGAAGGAAGAGGTCATGCAGAGGGCAGGCAGCATGCTCTGGTGAGGCATGGACCTTGGAGGAAGAAGCTGAAAACACACTCCAAACATGACCCTTCTGGTCTTGGTGTGTGTGACTGTTATCTTACTGGAAATGGGTTTGCCAATGTAACCTTGAGTCACTTACATTAGCAAAATTATAATATCACCTGTCAGACTGAGCTGTAAAGAGAGGCTTCGGTTAAAACGGCCATCGTCCTTTCACTACAGCATCCAGTGGACGAGTGTATATGTGAGAGGGTGTATGGTAAACTGCCTTACATGGTACATGAAATGCTTGGATTGGGTTGAGCAGAATGATGGGTATGTTGAGTTTTTTTTGGGGGGGGGATGGGATGGGATGGAAGGGGAGGGTCGATGGAGGCGGCAAGTCACGGCAAGTCAAGTCAACAGGCTTCCTAAATACCTTGGT